>NC_064819.1:113444792-113746692 GCF_024166365.1 Elephas maximus indicus
TTTGTGAGGCTGATTGAAGATTACCAACATTGTTTTAGTCATTCTATGATGTTGACCACAGGAATTCTCACCTTCTCTCTCTTCACCATGTTAGAGTGCAGGGACTTTGTAAGGCTGCTCTCAAACTTATCACTTGCCATATCTTGAGTTCAAGGACCAGAAGTAAAAATTGCATATCTATCATAAAAGGGCCTGTGTATTTCAAACTAGACCATGAATGCATGAAACTGAAAATAAAATGTTTTTTGCTTTGACTGGATTAAAAAAAAAGTCAGATAATTTTTATGCTTTAGAATCTTAAGAAAGTCTTTCAAAAATGGAAATGAGTGTTTTTTAAGAATGTCTTGATTGCTATGTAGTACCTTTCAGTACATACAGACATGATAGATTCTCCTCTGTGAGAGAGAAAAGGTAAGCCCAAAATGTCTTTATAAATTGACTTGACAGTTTACCTAAATAAAGATGAAAGAAAATTCAATAAGATTTCTACCAAATTTTTTACAATCTACATTGTTTGAGATTCTGAAGTTTTTTTGTTTTTTGTTTTCTTTTGCTGTGATAATATATGACCATTGTCTGGAAATAAACATTTTAAAATAAGATTATATAGTCCTATTTTGTACAAAAGCACTCCCTGGTTGCTCAGTGGTTAGTGCTTTGCTGCTAACCAAAAGGTGGGCAGTTGGAATCCAGCAGCTGCTCTGCAGGAGTTAGATGTGGCATCTGCTTTTGAAAAGATTACAACCTTGAAAACCCTATGGGGCAGTCCTATAGGGTCGCTATGAGTTGGAATCGACTTGACGGCAATGGCAATAGGTTTGGTTATTTTTTTAATAGTTTACAAAAACATAGACCCTTTTAAGTATGCAGAAATTACTGAAGTATGTTGGTATACTCAAATTGGGTATTGGATCCAATTCTGCTAGTATATTAGCTTTGTGGAAAAAACATTGACTTTGGATATGGGTTCAAATTTTGGCTCAGCTGCTTACCAGCTGAGTGACTTTGGAGCAAGCTACTAACCTGTTTGACTCTCATGTCTTCATATCTGTGGGAGTTTTCCTACTTATACGAAGCTCCCTTACTAAGTCTCTTTGTGCTGTTCATGGGTGTATTCTACTGACTAACCATAGGAATGAGTTACAAACTAAATTTGGGTCTTAAAGATGTGTGTAGTAGACTCTCAAACTCTAAAATTTGCAATGCTGGCTACCTTGAAATTTCCTTTGGGTTCTCTAGTAACGTAAAGAGTTTCAATTGTTAGACAGAGACTGTAAAAGTTCATGGGGGTCTCCAGCTAATGCAGGTGTTTAAGCACTTGACTACTAGCCTAAAGGTTAATGGTTTGAACCCACCCAGAGGTACATCTCAAGACAGGCCTGGTGATCTACTTTTGAAAGTTCACAGCCTTGAATACCCTATGAAGCAGCTCTACTCTTCACACATGAGGTTTCCTGCCATGAGTTGGAATCAGCTTGAGGGCAACTAACAACAACTACATAGAGTTCATGGGTAACTGCCCCACTCTTGCAGTGTGCTTTGTTATGGCTGTGCCCTTGAAGAAGGAGTCACCAACCTCTCTTGAAAGGCATTGTTACCATCACAATGAAGTTAAATGGAAGTACCTTTATAGTGTGAATATTTCTGAAGGCTTTATTGGGCTTACCCCTAATTGCTTTGCTTTTTGTGCATACTGATTATTTGTGATGGTTCTCTCCTCTAGTCATCTCTAGGGAATTGCTCAATACTTCATCATCTGATTCATTTGTGACGGGGTATTGCATTCACAATTGAGTCTCTCCCATCATTTTGAGCAACTCTTTTTGGACATCCTACCTAACATTTCAGGTTGACCTCTATGGAAATATTTTTCACAGAGTCATTTTTAATCATGAAAGAATAATAATAAAAAAAAAAAATACTGAGGCTAATATCACTGGCCTTCTCTCTGCAAAGAACTTCTGTGAAGCTGGTAGCATTTTCGAAGATCTAGCATTCCCTCTTTTATCCCTGGAGTCACTCAGTGGCAGACAGTGTAGAGTCCTTCCTTAGGTATCCAGGGTGTACCAGACCACTCCAATGGTCCCTCAGCCCGTAGGGCACTGAAACCACTTTAAGCAAATTAAATAAAATTACTATAAGAGGAACCAAGAGATTCACTAATTGACCTTCCTTCAGAGCCAGTAATGGTAGAGAGTCAAGAGATTCTGAAAGAGATGGAAGAAAGGACACAAATTTGTTAGGAGAAACATTAAAAAATATAAAAGGCACTGTCTGTTCCCAGACATCTCCTATATTTACATAAATATAAATACCCCCATTAGCGGGATTTCAAAATCAGCTATCTAAGAGTCTAAAAATCTGTGTTTTGTTTTTAAGCTACTGTTTTAATTCATTCTATTGCTTTTGGTTTTCAGTTATTTTTTATTTACTCCATTATGAATGGTAGGCTCACCGTATTGCATATGTCTGTGCTTTTGTATGTGATTGTAAAAGTGAAAATGCTTATCTGCTAAAGGCATATTTGTTCCACTTTGTCCTGACCCAGCAAAGAAGAGATAGTGTTGTAACACAGCAGTGATCCACAGAGACGCTCAGAATATATGCTGAAAAATGTAGCCTGGCCCTCCAGCTGGCCAGGAACAGCCACCAGGAAAAGATAGATAAGTCAAAAAGGTTCCATGTTGCCTTTGCCTGATACATATGCTGATGGATTCAGCCAGCATCTCTCCCCAGTTGCTGTAAGCTGGTGACTAAGACAAGAAGCCCTGCAACAGAGGAGTAGCTTCCTGTAATAGGCTATTTTGGAGAGAATTGGTTATTAGGACAATTGCTGAGCTTGACTCTTCTGAAATAAGACAGTATAACTGTGGTTGAGTCAAAGTGGCTACAGCATGAAATTAAGATCCAGGGAGAGAAGTCTTTCCGCTGGTTTCTGGGAGAGCTAAGGAAGAAGCCTGTCGCAGTAAGAATAGTAAAAAAAAAAAAAAAAAGAGAGAGAGAGTAATTAAAATTCTATACAAACCTAAGAGTTCTCTGGCAGGTTCCCAAACTAGACTAATGCTTATAAAAATAACAAAGCTGAGTAGGAACGACTTATAAATTGAATATTTCTGAAAATGCCATTGAATTCTGTGTTCTTGTTTACATAAAACAGACTGTGCAGAGTAAAATAGACAAGAGAATTTCTCTAGAGTTAAAGTTTACTGCAGATTGTTCTGTCTGTCTATTTATTCATCAATTATTCTTTAGTTCTTGGACCTTAATCCTGACTCAGTTTTAAGAATAAAGAGCCAGTAAGAATTTGGACCTAAGTATCTCTGGTAATTATAGGAAATGAATATGCTAAAGCACATTTATAAATAATGTGTATTAAAGCATGATAAAATAGCATAGGGCTGATATGTATTTAATGGAAAGAAAATTCAGTTCCCATTTATTCATAAGACTATGAGTATAATTAAAGTTGATATAGCACTTTGTATTTTACAGAGTTTTTGCCTTCATGTCCCTCACAAGAAACGTGAAAGGGAAAAATGACAGGTTTTGTTCTTAGCTTTGGGATCTGGGGCCTGGGGGCTTATGTGACTGGCCTAAGACACATGTTGTGCATGCAACGAAGCCAATATTTGAACCCAAATTGGCCCTCATCCAAACCTGGTGATTTTCTACCATTTTCCACTGTCATTCATGTAAAGTTTTCAGCAAATATCTATTTCAGTAGGCAAAATGCTGTCTTAAAAAGACCACCACTCAGTATGTCAGATAAGTGTTAATGCAGGGCCAACCTTTCTCTCTTGTTTCAGTAATCAAACCGGGTCTTCTCTAGGCATCAATACTGAATTTGCGGCAACTGGCTGCCCGTTGTAGATTGAAAGGCCCATGTCACTAACCAAAAAAAAAAAAAAAAAAAAATTGCAGTTGAGTCGATTCCAACTCAAAGCAACCATATAGGAGAAGTTAGTACTCCCCATAGGGCTGTAAATCTTTACGGAAGCAGACTGCCACATCTTTCTACCCCGCAGCAGCTGGTGGGTTTGAACCACTGACCTTTCAGTTGGCAGCCAAATGCTTAACTACTGTGCCACCGGGGCTCCTTCCCATGTCACTACTGCAGTTAAATTATACACATTATATTGGGATAGTGCTGATAGAAAAGGGATACTGTTTTAGCACTGAACAAAAACTCTTTTTGTTACCAGAATAAGGTTCTTAACTCTCACTGGTCAAGAATGAGCAGGTAAGGCATGTAGAGTTTTCCACATGAGCAAAGCTTTATTGAAGAGGCTTGAAAGCGGAGATGAGGAGGGCCTAGAGCAACGCATACTCCTATCTCACAGAGCAAAAGACAGGCTTGAGTTTTTTAAAGTTTTTGGGTGGGGAAAGATTCATGTTTATTCATAGACACAGGTGGAGATATGTTAACTAAGGTGCATGGTGCAGCAGCTTTCCAAGATGGCTCCTGTGCCAGAAGCCTCTGGGATTCGTAGCAGGACTTTTTATGGTGTGTCGCACCTATGCAGTCTCTTGCTCCCTGGGTTTGATTTCCTGGATGGGGCTGTAGCCCCTCACTGCACCTGGTGGAAGACTCACACAGCGGTCATAGGTGGATGTTCTGTGCGTATCCCTGGGCCTGGTTTTCTCTAGCTGCTTCTGAAAGGGAACTTGAAAAAAGTTTGCGTGCTATTTTTAGATACTCTGCCCCATTGTTCTGGGGAGTGGCTTTGTTTCTGTGACCTGGCCCATTTCTTGTTAATTTATTTGCAGATTTGGGGGCCCCTCTGTTCCCTGTTTTACTTTTATGCAGAGGTTTATAGTGTAAAATACATCTACATAGGCATTAGACATTTTCTGATTTAGTTTTTACAACCACAGGGGGCAGTACAGTTGTCCTCATTGCACAGTGAGTAAACCAGTAGGGCACAAAGGCAGAAATGAGCCTCAGAGCCCTGAGGCCTCTGGTTTCCATAGTTATCCACCACCCACCAGGCCTCTCCTGTATTTCTCCAAGAACTATTTATTCATATCAAAGCCCTTTCCTTGCTGTCTGCTACAGATGCCGCTTTCATTCCGCTTCCATCGGTGGTTGTGCTCCTGTGTCTGTCACATTTACAGAAGTCTCTTTCTCCTCTCTTCCAACTGTGGAAACCCTACTGTCTCTATAATGCTCAGTTTACAATATGTTTCTATACAGATACTTCACACCACATCTATATATATACATAAACCCATATATATATATCTGGAACCCCTGCTGGTATAGTGGTTAAGCACTATGGCTGCTAACCAAAGGGTTGGCAGCTCGAATCCACCAGGCACTTCTTGGAAACCATCTGAGGCAGTTCTACTCTGTCCTATAGGGTCGCTATGAGTCGGAATCAACTCGACGGCAATGGGCACGGATATACATATATTTGCTGTTGCTGTTCTCTGCCTTTAAGTTGGCCCCCAACTCATGGAGACCACATGTGTTACAGAGTAGAACTACTCCACAGGGTTTTCTTGGCTATAATCTTTACAGAAGCAGATCACTGGGCCTTTCTTCTGTGAAGCTTCTGGGTGGCTTCAGACTGCCAACCTTTCTGTTAGCAGCTGATTGAAAACCCCTTGCACCACTGCACCACCCAGGCTCATGTATTACATGTATTAATGTTTTGTTTTACTATTCTTCCAAATTAAGTTATAAAATCTCCGAAGGGCAGAGTATGTCTCTTCTGAGACCTGAAGAGTCTGGCTCAATGCCAGGCATATCAAAGACAACAAATAGATGTTCGCTTTGAAATGTTTTCCATGTTTTATCTTTCAGAAGGAGGTATATCTTTAAATTCTTCACTGTACAAGCACATTAAAAACAAAACAAAACAAAAAAATTACCTTCGAGTTGATTCTGACTAATAGCAACCCTATAGGACAAAGTAGACCTGCCCCATAGGGTTTCCAAGGCTATCAATCTTTATGGAAGCAGACAGCTGCATTTTTCTCCCCTGGCGCAGCTAGTGGGTTCAGACTGCTGACCTTTTGATTAACAGCCGAGTGCTTAGCCACTGCGCCACCAGGGCTCTATTTACAAGTGCAGAGTTGTTGCTTCTTTTAGATTTAATGTCTTTTCCAGTCCATTAATATTAATTTTATGATATTTAGGAAGCTGTCTGAGAGACTTCATATAGATCTACTACTAAACTTCACTATTTTATGCATACTTTATATTTTTTTTTATATAGTATGAAAATCTATATGGAAATATGACTTTGGTATAATATTGGTGTAATAATATTATAAACCCGCTCAAGCTGGCTTAGTATTAGTTTTTCTGTCACTAGGGTGGGGAAAAGGAGCCCTGGTAGTGCAACGGTTAAGCAATTTGATGCTAACCAAAAGGTCAGTGATTTGAATAGACTTAGCGATCTGCTCTGGTAAAGATTTCAGCCTAGGAAACCCTACTGGGCAGTTCTACTATGTCATACAGCGTTCCTATGAGTCAGAATCAACTCAACGGCACACAACAAGAATAATGGGGGATATGGTACATTTTTATGGTACAATCACAATCTGTCACTTTTTTTTAACATACTCCCTTTCTACCCCAATTATATAAGTTATGTTGTCATCGTGGTCATTTAAGGTCTGGCAACAGAGACAAAAATTTACTTATATCATAGTTTTTAAAAAATTATGAACTATCTCCCTGCTGCTTCAGCCATGGAATGAAGCTGAATCAGAGAAAACAGAGTTCAGAAAGGCCTTGTTAGTGCATAGTCTTATCTCCTTTGACACCATGAGAACTTTCAGGGTAATACGTTTTCTAATGTGATGAGGAAATGAGTCAGCACTCTCACACAGAGGGAAGTGTCCCAGGTCTGCTTTTCTTGATTTACTGTCAGCTTCTATTTGAATTAGACTTTGGGTCAAATACAAAACAGGACCTTATTTTTCCCCCTAATCATTTCTAGGATCTCTGGCAGTCTGCTTACTGCTTAGGGCAAGATAAATGAAATAGAAAAATGGCAGAAAGGACCCTTGACACGTGCACACATATCACCATGAAAACTTCCTTACCAAATCCTAGAGATTCCAGAGGTGTAATAAACTATTTAAGGCGGGGGGGGGGGGGGCGTAAAAGAGTCCCTGAGGAGCCTAGCGGTGCAACGGTTAAGCACTTGGCTGCTAACTGAAATGTTGGTGGTTTGAACCCACCCAGCAGCTCTGCTGGAGAAAGACCTGGTAATCTGCTCCTGTAAAGATTACAGCCTAGAAAACTCTATGGGGCAATTCTACTCAGTCACATGGGGTCGCTATAAAATGGAATCAACTCTAGGGCACCTAACAACAACAACAATAAAGGAGTCTCTGAGTGGTGCAAACAGTTAAGTGTGCCAAAAGTTAGCTGTTCGAGTCCACCCAGAGGCACCTCGGAAGTAAGTCCTGATGATCTACTTCTGAAAAATCAGCCACTGAAAACCTTATGACGTACAGTTCTACTCTGAAATGCATGGGATCGCCATGAGTCAGAATCAAATCCATGGCCACTTTTTTTTCTTGTTTTAAAGGGCAGCAGTCCTGAAATCTACAGGGAGGGAAAGAGTATGTTTACAAGAATTGTTCTGTTCCAAGGTCCTAGGCTACTGCTGAATGTCCTTTCTTGCTGTCCTGTCTCTCACTGCCCTTCTTTATAAAGGAAAGTAGAGTGAAACCGAGTGTGACAGATTTTAAGTTCCAAAAATGGCCACAGTAATATCTCCAGACTCACATGTCCTTCTAGATCTCTGCCAATCTCCTTCCCTCGAATCTGGTTAGGATTTTGTAACTGCCTTCATGACTGAAATGTTGCTGAAGTGACATTGCTTGACTTCCAAGGCTAGATCATAAAATAGGCTTCCACCTAGATCATGCTTGTTTTCTCTCTCTCTCTCCCTCTCACTCATCATCAAAGTCTAGCCACCATGCTCTGAGACAGCCCAAATGGCCCCCACAAAGAGCCCTAAGTTGCGAGAAACTGAGACCCTGGCCAAAAGACAGCATCAACTACCAGACATGGGTGAAGGGGCCCCCACATGATTCTAGCCTTCAGCCTAGCAATCTTCCAGGTGAGGTCAGAGTCAACATAAATTAGAGACAAGCTGTTTTCACTGAGCCCTGTCCAAATTCTTAATCAACAGTAATGTTAGCATAACAAATGGTTATATTGCTCTACTACATTTTAGAGTAACTTATTATGCAGCCAAGATAAAAAAAAAAAAGCAGATTTTGGTACCTGAAAGTGTGGCATTTAGTAAGGAAACCTAAAACATCAGGCTTTGGGACCATGTGACAGGAAGAAACTGACTGACCTTGAGGAGAGTGAAAGCCTAAAGGGCCTCAAAGTGACTGTTAATAGAAGCACAATGGCCTTCAAGAAGACTGTAAGGGGAGCCTTGAAAGAAAGTGAGGATAATGATTTAGTAAGATTGAGCAAAAGGGACTTATTATATAGTGGTCGAAAGTTTATGAAAACTTTGTTTTACTTGCAGTAACAAGGAAAAGAGAAAATGTACCCGGTGAATTAATGAATCTAGCTAAGAAAAATTTTAGACGGAATTTGGACAGTACTTTCTGACTTTTTTCTCACTGCCTATGATGAAATGAGAGCAAAGAGGAGCTAAAAAATGGAATTGTTCTGTTTTCAAAAACATTTTAGAGGACATGTGAAGGAGTCAGTGTTCTTAGAATGGTTTTAGGAAGCTGGATGATGTCCTCTGTCAGATAACACTCTTAAGAAGCTAGATGAGAGTAATGAAAAATTGAAGGCTTGTTCTTCTCTTTATAATTAAAAAAAAAAAAAAATTAAAAGGGAAGGGGTGTAAAAACTCCAAAGAAAACAAAGATTGAATTTAAAAAATGGTTTAAATATAAAGGGTGGGAAAAAAAAGTATCTGTAGCATGATATTAATCAGTTGATAAAATGCATGAAATTTATTTTTTTTAAAGTGGTAAAATATAAAATTCTTAGCATTTAAACCATTTTAAAGTGTATAAGTCAGCGGCATTAAGTACATTCACAATGTTGTGCAACCATCACTCACCCCAGTGCTGTCGAGTCAATTCCGACTCATAACAACCATCACTAGTATCTAATTTTTGTTACAGGGAATATTCTTCATTAAAAAACACAGGTTTGGAGATGTGGAAAACATATCCTTATGCATAGCTCCAATCTCCATATTTACGGACCAAAAACCAAACCCATTGCCATTGAGTCAATTCCGACTCATAGTGACCCTATAGGACAGAGTAGAACTGTCTCATACAGTTTCCAAGGAGCAGCACCTGGTGGATTTGAACTGCCAACCTTTTGGTTAGCAGCTGTAGCTCTTAACCACTATGCCACCAGGGTTTCCTCCATATCTACAGGCCTAATTATTCATTCTACAATAAAAATGGTTTATATAAGTATACTCTTATAATTATCATTAATGGTTTTCATATTTTTAGAATCATTGTAGAAATTGAGAAGATTTTATTATAGTTACAGAACAAAATATCAATGTGATTATATTTTACTTTTAAAAGTAATGCTCTACCTAATATAAGTAGGAGAATTGGGGAGAAGATCTGAAATCAAAGTTTAAGTGCTGTTTCCTCATCATAATAGTAAAAGTGCACTGATATTCTTTAAATTTATAATTAAAAAATAGAGGTTTTAATAAATTATTTAAATTTGAAAGGACAACTATTAGAAGAAATTAAACATAACCAAAAAATGGAATAATGACAGGGAAATTTTTTTTTTTTTGGAGTAAACTAAATTTCTCATCTTTCATAGTGTAAAATCAATAGACCCTTTTTAAACTTGATAGATCAAAAAGAAAAAAGCCTGTACAGTATTGAAAGTAGTACAGGTAAGCATCCTTTTTATAATGGTATGTACTTGGCCCTTAATAGGTATGTGTAGAGTAATCATAAAAAATAAACATTATAGATGCCTTTATTATAGCAACCATCACCATGATAACTAAGTATAAAGCATCAAACAGTAATACATTATATAATCTTGAAGTTTATTGCTTCCTATATGCATGGCAGAACTATGTTATGAACACTTCTATAAGAACTTTTGTTCAAATGAATTCTTCATGTAATTAGCATAGAGTTAGATACATTGGATGACATTTTTACTGCTCGAAATGGAAGCAAATCATATGTGGAGAACGCTTTAGAAATTACAAATACATAAAATTTGAATTTTATCTCTACACTGTGGGGTATGTATTATTATGCTATTCCTATATTTCAGAAAAGAAAAATGATAATTAGAATGGTTTTATCTTGCCCAAAGTCACAAAGTTATTAAGAGGTGAAATCCAATTTTGAACCCAGTCCTCTTTTACCAAATGACTTATAATTTCAGATAAATATACCAGGCACTTTGAAGTCATGATTCTGTTTACTTCACATCAGAGGAAGGAATGTTCTTTGATACTGAGAAGAGAATGTAAATGATATCACAATTGAAGATGCCAAAGTAAAGGACATCTCCCAAATGACAAGAACATCCAAATATTCTATTGTTGTTATTAAACACACATATACAAATATTTAAGTTAATCATTGAGTTAACATTGCCTATTTAATCATGGGAAACCCTGGTGGCGTAGTGGTTAAGTGCTACAGCTGTGAACCAAAGGGTCGGCAGTTGGAATCCTCCAGGCGCTCCTTGGAAACTCTATGGGGCAGTTCTCCTCTGTCCTATAGGGTCGCATGGGAACCACAAACTTAAAATCTTAAAGTTTATTTGTTAACGAGTAAATTGCAAGGAAGAGGTTCAAGACGGTGGAATAGTCAGATGCTTCTTGTCATTCCACTTACAATAAAAACCTGAAAAAACAAGTGAATTGGATATATACATATATATAAATTTAGGAACCCTAAGCATCAAAGACAAGGCTGAAGAATTGGACTGAGTGATGGGTAGAAGGAGAAACAATTCAAAAACAGCAGAAACAGAGAATTACAGATCACCAGCACCCTGCTAGCTGAACCTGCACAGCACAGACATATTGAGACAAAGTAAGCACCCTTCCTAGTTGAAATCCACTTCACCTGGTGCAGCTAAGCAGGAGCAACTCAGCATGTACATACAGATCCAGCCAGGAATGCTTCCAGCCCTGGAAAAGTTAAGTGCACACATTCCATCTACTGCACACACCTCAGCCCCTCCCATGCCAGAGTTCCATGGGCCTGGTGTGTATACCCACTCTTCTCACCCCTTTCCTCTCCCCAGCCATGACTGCAGTCCAGAGGCATTCACTGCTGCCATGCCCCTAAGCCAGGAGCTCACAGTCCAGTCCAGAGGCACCCACCCCTTCACCCAGCCACTAGCCCCAGGGGTCCATGGATTTCCAGCACCTTCTACCTCCTCTGACCACCTGTGCTAGCATTCTGCTGGCTGAGCCAGCACAGCATGGCCATACTGGGACAAGGTGGGCAGCATTCCCAGCTGAAGCCCACTTCATCTGCCACAGCTAAGCAGGAGCAGCTTTGTGTTCAAGACAGGAGCCAAACAAGAGTGCTTCCAGCCCTGTGAAAGTTAAGTGCACGCACCCCTGCACACTGTGCACACCTCAACCCCCCTCCCCAACTGGATGTCCACAAGCCTGGGGTCCACTCCTACCCTCCTCACTCATCCCCTCTCTCTGCTTGAGGCTGCAGTCCTCTGGCATTCAACACTGCCCCACCCCCTAGGCCAGGAGCTCATGATCCAGCCCAGAAGCACCTACCCCTTTGCCCAGCCACTGGGATGGGTCCACAGACTTGCCACACCTTCTGCCTTCTTGGTTACCTGCACCAGTGCCCTGCTGACTGAGACTGCACAGCACGGCCATATTGAAACAAAGCAAGCAGTATTCCCAGCTGAAACCCACTCCGCCTGTTGCAGCCAAGCAGGAGCAACTATGTACTCATGGTCAGAGTCAAGCAGGAGTGCTTCCTGCCCTGCAAAACTTAACTGCACCCATCCCATTCACCATGCTCATCCCAGGCTCCCATGCTTGAGGTCTACGGGGCTGGGGGTTATTCAGATCCACCTCACCTATCCTCCCTCCCTGTTCACAACTGCAGCCCAGTGTCATTCACCACTACTCCACCCCCTAAGCCAGGAGCTCAGCCACCCACACTGGGGGTGGGGGGTCTTAGGACCAGTGGTGCCACCCATTCCAGCCAGCTGCCTGTGCAGGGGCCTAAGGGCTGGTGGCACCCCTAATACTCTCTAAGCAATGGCCCTGGGCAGCCAAGGATCAGCTACACAACCTCCCTCATTATGCACTCCAGTGGACAAGGTCATACCCTCCAACCAGGCACCTGTGGGTAGGTGACATTCCCTCTGCCTTGCACCACACATCCCCCCTCCCCCACCCCAGCAACCAGAGGCTTGTGCCAGCTCCAAACACCCCTGCACAGCCCTGCCTGCCCAGGATTGTTGATGAGAGTCTCTGCACAATCTACCCAGTGACCAATGACCTGGACACCTTGGCCCCAACCGACCAGTAAGAGGCAGAGCACACACACAACACCCAACCCAACAACCAGGGAGAACGTCCTGTGCACCCACAGCCAGGTGACTAGCAGGACAGATACATCACCTCACCAAAAATGCCACCTATATCCTCAGCAGTCCTGTGAGACCAGCAAACAGGGACCCATGCTCACACACCCAGTAACTCTTCCACCCACCTGGAGGCAGGAGGTAAGAGTTTCAATGAGGCCAGATTAGTGACGAGAGTTAACACACATGCCCAACCTACTTGGATATAACAAAACAAAACAAACAAAAAAATCAGGAGTAGCAAACATAGAAGAAAGAAAGAAATATAATAACTTCTGGATAGCTCAGAGGCAACAGACAATATCAAATCACATAAAGAAGCAGGACAAGATGGCTCCAGCAAGCAATCAAAATAAAGAACCAGAAAACCTTTTGGAGGAAGATAAGTCAAAGGAGCTACCAGATAAAGAATTTAAAAGAATAATATACAGAGTTCTCCAAGAAGTCGAGAAAAAGATCAGGGGAAACACAGACAAAACCAAGGAAAACATAGAAAAAAAAAAAAAAAATCAAGGAATACACAGACAAAATAAAGGAAAACACAAAGCAATAAAAGAACTCAGGAAAATAATACAAGAATAAAATGACAAAATAAATACACTATTAGAAACCATACAAAAACAGCAACTAGAAATCTGAAAGAGGAACAATAAAATTTCAGAAATAGACAACTCAGTGGAATACATAGAAGCAGAAGATAGAAGACAGAATTAGTGAAATAGAAGACAAATCCCTGAGCACCAATATGTTTGAGGAAAAATCAGAAAAAAAAAACAATAAATGAAGAAACCCTAAGAATTATGTGGGACATCAAAATCAGAAAAAAAAAAAAAAAATAGATGAAGAGAGCTGAAGAATTATGTGGGACACTATCAAGAAGAAAATCTTATATGTGATTGGAGTTCCAGAATGGTCAGGGAGCAGTGGTAGACTTAGAAAGAATTGAAGATTTGCTGGCAGAAAACTTTCCTAATATCATGAAATACGAGAAGATATCCATCCAAAAATCTCAGTGAGCCCCGTACAGGATAACCCCCCAAAAAGTCACCAAGACATATCGTAATCAAACTTCACAAAACCAAAAACAAAGAAAGAACCCTGAGAGCAGCTAGGGAAAAACAAAGAAGAACCAATAAGACTAAGCTCTGATGACTCAGGAGAAATTATGCAGGCAAGAAGGCAATGGGATAACATATATTAAGTCTTGAAGGAAAAGAAACTGCCAGCCAAGAATTATATGTCCAGCAGAATTGTCTCAAATATGTTGGCAAAATTAGGACATTTTGAGGTAAACAGAAATTAAGGGAATTCGTAAAATCCGTATCAAACTTAGAAGAAGTATTAAAGGGAGTCCTCCAGTTAGGGAACCAACAATATCAACAACAATCCAAGATTAGGACATAGGACAGATCAAATAGATACCAACCCAGATAAAGACTTCTCAAAAATAAAACAAAGCTAAAAGACTGAAAATAAGAAACCAGAGATGTAAAAAATGACAACGTCAAAACACAAGAGGGACTAAACAATGTAGTTACAGACCTTCCACATGGAAAGGAAGTCAAGGTGATGTTAGGAAATAAAAGACTGCTTTAAACTTTGGGAAATAAAGGTAAATTTTGAGGGAACCACTAAGGGAGCTAACGAATCTACCCATCAAAATAAAAAAGAAGAAAATCATAAAGAAAAACACAAAATCAACAGTAATGAAAGAAATGAAAAGAAAATCCATAAACAAAAAGAACTCAGCACAGAAAATTAAGTGGAACAAAGAAACCATCAATACCACAAAAAAAGTAAAACAAAATGACAGCAACACACTCACATCTATTGAAATTATGCTGAATGTAAATGGCTTAAATGCATCAGTAAAGAGACAGAGAGTGGCAGAATGGATTAAAAAAACGTAATCCATCTATATGCTGTCTATAAGAGACACACCTTAGACTCAAAGACATAAACAAACTGAAACTCAAAATATGGAAAAAAAAGTATGAAGCAAACAATAACCAAAAAAGAGCGGGAATGGCAATATTAATCTCTGATAAGGTAGACTTTAAAGCAAAATCCACCATAAAGAATAAGGAAGGACACTATATGATGATTAAATTGTCAATACCCCAGGGGGACATAACCATAATAAACATCTATGTGCCCAAAGACAGGGCTCCAAAATACATAAACTCTAACAGCATTGAAAAGAGAAATAGACAGTTCCACAATAACAGTAGGAGACTCCAACACACCACTTCTGATGAAGGACAGAACATCTAGTGAGAAGCTCAGTAGAGATACAGAAGATCTAAATGCCACAATCAACCAACTCGACCTCATAGACATATGTAGAAAACCTACCCAACAGCAGCAAAATGTACATTCTTTTCCAGTGCACGTGGAACATTCTCCAGAATAGACCACATTTGAAGCCACAAAGCAAGCCTCAACAAAATCTAAAACATCAAAATAATACAAAGTATTTTTTTCTGATCACAATGCCATAAAATTAGAAATCAGTAACAGAAATAGCAAGGAAAAAAATCAAACACATGCAAATTGAACAGCACCTTGCTTAAAAACCACTGGGTAAGAGGAGAAATCAAGGATGGAACAAAAAAAAATTCATAGAATCAAATAAGAATGACAACACATCTTATGAAACTTCTCGGATGCAGCAAAAACAGTGCTCAGAGGTCAATTTATAGCAATAAACACACACATCAAAAAAGAAGAAAGGACCAAAATCAAAACATCAACACTGCAACTTGAACAAATAGAGAGCAGTAAAAGAAACCCGCAGTCACTAGAAGGAAATAATAAAGATTAGACCAGAAATAAATGAAATGGAGAAAGGGAAGCAATAGAAATAATCACCAAGACCAGAAGTTTCTTCTTTCAAGGAATCAACAGAATCGACAAACCATCAGACACACTGAGAAAAGAAAAGCAGGAGAGGAAGCAAATAATGCAAAGAAGAAATGAAATGGGTGATATCACAACAAAATCAACTGGAATAAAAAGGATCACAACAGAACACTATGAAAAATTGTACTCCAGCAAATTTGAAAACCTAGAGAAAACAGTCAAGTTTCTAGAAACACACTGCCTACCTAAGCTAGAACAAACTGAAGTAGAACAAAAGAAAAGAATGAAGAAGTAATTAAAAAAACTCCTCCTCACCCCGTCCCCCCACAAAAAAAGCCCTTGCCCAAACAGTTTCACTGGACATTGCTACCAAACATTCAGAGAAGAGCTCACACCAACACTGCTCAAACTGTTTCAGAGCATAGGAAAGGAAGGAATACTGCAAAATTCATTCTATGAAGCCAGCAGTATCCTAATACCAAAGCCAGGCAAAGACAACACAAAAAAAGAAAATTGAAGACCAATATCCCTCATGGAAATAGACTCAAGCATTCACAACAATATTCTGGCCACTACGATTCAACAGCATATCAAAAAAAATAATACATCGTGACCAAGTGGGATTCATACCAGGTATGCAAGGATGGCTCAACATTAGGAAGTAAGCATAATCCACCATGTAAATAAAACAAAAAATCACATGATCATCTCAATTGATGCAGAAAGGCATTTGCCAAAATCTAACACTCATTCCTGATAAAAACTCTCAGCAAAATAGGAACAGAAGAGAAATTCCTCAGCATAATAAAAGGCATTTATACAAAGCCAACAGCCAACATCATTCTCTATAGAGAGACACTTGAAGGCATTCTTCTTGACAACAGGAACCAGACAAGGATACTCTTTATCACCACTCTTATTCAACATTGTACTAGAAGTCCTATCTAGAGCAATAAGAAAATAAAAAAGAAATAAAGTGCATCCAAACTGGTAAGAAAAAGGTAAAACTATCCCTATTTGCAGATGAGATGATCAAATACATAGAAAACCCCGAAGAATTCACAAGAAAAGTACCGGAACTAATAGAAGTTTTCAGAAAAGTAGCAGGATACAAGATCGACATACAAAATCAGCTGGATTCCTCTACACCAGCAAAGAGAACTTCAAAAAGGAGATCAGGAAATCAATAGCATTTACAATATCCATTGCCACTGAGTTAATTCTGACTCATAGCGACCCTATAGGACAGAGTAGAACTGCCTCATACGGTTTCCAAGGACCAGCTGGTTGGATTGAAACTGCTGACCTTTTGGTTAGCAATGGTAGTTCGCAACCACTCTGCCACCGGGGCTTGCCTTTTACAATAGCCCTTCCCATTCCCCCGCAAAAGATAAAATACTTATGAATAAATCTAATCATGGGTGTAGAAGACCTATACAAAGAAAAATACAAAACACTACTTCAAGAAACCGAGAGGCCTACATAAATGAAAAAACATACCATGCTTATGGCCAGGAAGACTCAACGTTGTAAAAATGTCATTTCAACCCTAAGAGATCTACCGATATAATGCAATCCTGATCCAAATACTAAGAGCATTCTTTAACGAAGTGGAAACACTAATAAAGAGGCCCCAGACAAGCAAAGCATTATTGAAAAAAGGACGAAGTAGGAAGCCTCACCCTACCTGATCTCAGACCCCACTATACAGCCAAGGTAGTCAAGACAGCCTGGCACTGGTAAAACAACAGAAGTATAAATCAAAGGAACAGAATCGAGATGTAAATACATCCACCTATAGTCAGGGGATCTTTGGCAAAGAACCAAACTCCATTAAATGGGGAAAAGACAGTCTGTTTAACAAATTGTGCTGGCAAAACTGGATGTCCCTCTGTAAAAAAATGAAATAGGACCCATACCTCACAGAATACACAAAAACTAACTCAAATGGATCAAAGACCTAAATATAAAATCTAAAAACATCATGAAAGAAAAAACAAGGAAAACGCTAAGGGTCCTAATTCCTGGCATAAATAGAATATAAACCATAACTAACAATGCAGACATACCAGAAGAGAAACTAGACAACTGGGAGCTCCTAAAAATTAAACACTTATGCTCGTCAAAAGACTTCACCAAAAGAGTAAAAAGAGAACCTACAGCCTGGGAAAAACTTGGGGCTACGACATAGCTGACAAAGGTCTAATCTCTAAAATCTATATTGTACTTCAATACCTCAGCAACTAAAAGACAAATAATTCGATTAAAAAATAGTCAAAGGATATGAACAGACCCTTAACCAAAGAAGACATTCAGGTGGCTAACAGACACTTGAGGAAATGCTCTTTAGCCGTTAGGGAAATGCAAACCCAAACTGCAATGAGATACCCTCTCATCTCGACATTACTAGCACTGATCAAAAAAACAGAAAATAACAAATGTTGGAGAGGTTGCAGTGAGATTGGAACTCTCCTGTACTGCTCCTGGGAATGTAAAAGCGTGACTGATTCGTTCAGGATGGAACTCCTGCTGAGGATTTGCATTTCTAACAAGTTCCCAGGTGATGTTAACGCTGCTGGTTAAGGGACTAATTCCGAGAACCACTACTAGAGCAATTGCTCTCGAAATTTATCACCCATAAGCATCACTTGGGGATCTTGCTAAAATGTAGATTGTGATTCAGTAGATCTGGGGTGGAAATGCAAATTTTCGGCAGGGGTTTGAACGAGAATGAACTGGTTTGAAGCCCTGATAATAACTTACAAAAAAGCACTACATCTGAAAGCATTTTAGTGATGTGAAACAATTGCTGTGAAAGTGGTCTTGGCAAAGCAGAGATTTTTACACATGGCTGAAAAAAAAAATGTCGTAACTAGAGAGTCAAGTTGTCGTAGTTAACATTATTGTGCTCTCCCTAATGTCCTGGTAATTAAAAAAATTTATGTAGAGGATACATTACATGTAAAAGCACTTTGCTCTTATAATGAGATCTTTAATTACACTTCAAGTGAAATTCAGATAGGATACAGAAATTAGTACGGAGCTTTCCCAGGCTTGCATGTCCTTAAGATCCTACTTCTATTCAGAAATATCTGACTTTTTTTTTTCTTAAGGAGTTAGCAGAAGGCAAACTCATGAGACAAAATAGTTCAATTTATTTAGTAAGATTTTCCCACACTTCTGAACATCTAGCTAAATGGTTCTTTTCTGTGCATCGTAAAGATTCCCTTACCATAAACCCTGATTGGGCTGTTTGATTCGCTGTCTAGGCACCGCCCAAGGTTGTCTCTGAGGTCCGAGCACCAAGGAATTTGAGAAAATTTTCTCGTTAAATAGAATGTGGAAGGCTTACCTTTCTGTCACAACTGAGTGACATTGTCAGAACCATAAACCAGGAATTTTATAAATTTTATTTGTAATTCTCATCATTATTCTGACAGGTAGTTATAATTTTCCTTATTTTGTAATTGATGGAAATGAGGCTGAAACCTGGACACTTAGCTAATAATATTAGACAGAGCCAAGGAACGCGTCTGTATCAATCTGACCTTAAAGTCCATATGCTTTAAAACAGTACTTGCTTATCTTAATAAAATGAAACACACCTTCGGGGGGGGGGGAATTATAATGTCCCACATGAATTTAAAAAAATCTTCCCAAAGTTATTTTTATGAGGATAAGCTCTTTAACTCTACAGAAGATATAATTGTCTCTTTATCTCTGAGCATCATGGATTTTGCTTGCTGTGCTGAAGGTATTATATGGATAAATATCCCCTCTTCCTATGGATAGCGTGTGTGCAAGGCGGGTTATTAAGCAGTATCTTTATGTGTACGAACGTGTGAGTGTGTATGTGTGTGATAGCTCAAAGGGTGACAGTCGCATGATGGAGGTACCATGGTATACTGAAATCTTTTTATAGCATTCCTGACAAATTTTGATCAACGGATGAAATGTACTTTTGTCACAAGTGAACATATATATTTTTATAGCAACACCTGTCATAACAATCACATCGTTGAGTGAGGTACAGGACATGCTGCAGCACAATAACCACTTGAGCACCTGAGAGATAAGATATAACATCAAGTTGGCAGCAAAGAAATAAGATGTTTGGGCACTCCACCTCCTGATTATATGGGAGAAAATCTTGACATTTGGTTTGTCACAGGCCTCAGAAATGGCTGTGTAGCATGATGACTCTAAATAATTTTTTATGATTTTGTGAATGCTCTGTTTTTTTGGAAGGGGGGCATTTAATTCCTTCAAGTACAACCTCATTTATTCTTATACTAAAATATGTCATAAACACACACAGAATGAGTTGGAAATTACTTCTGTCTGTACAGTCCCTTACTAACACCCTAATTCCATCTTTCAAAAATCCAGGAAAAATTTCTCAGTAGGAGTGGTCACAGCAGTCCTCTTCAAGGAACACAGCAATGTTTGCAGATGCAGCTGCAAAATATAGAGACCTTGATGGCACTTTCTACGCTTAGGGTTGTAAGTGGCTGCCCTCTTGCATTCCTTATCTTTTCATGTAGTACAATTCAATCCTCCCCAGATTTTGCTTTTTAATACCCCTTCGGGCCATTTCTCTCTTCAGAAACCTTGGATGGCTTCCCATTTCCTAGAGAAAAATATCCAGACACCCTAGCCTTTATGAAATTCAAGTTCTTACCCAGCCTGTGTTTTCAGCATAGCCCCTCATTTCTCAGATTAACAAACTACTGTGGCCATCATTGCCACTTTAGGCATGTCCACTATTTTCCCATTAAATTTCCTTATATTTTCCATATTCTAAGCCAAAATTATTTACTGTTCAGGTTCCAGCTTAGAGTCATTCTCAGTTCTAACACGCAGTGCTTTCTTCTAACCCAGTTTAGAATTCTTTTTCTTTGCCATTTGGTATCCTGTTAAGTTCTCCTCAACAGTTTTTTCTTTCTTCTATTGATGTTTAATAGTTTTTCTCCCTAAATGGGAACAGTATCAATATGCTAATTGTCATAGTGGTGGTCTCCAGTTGTGCTCGCTGTGTTAACACAGTGGACTGCACATAGTAGCTGATTAACAAATTAGACAGTTAAGTTGTTCATTCATTCATGTATTCAATACGCTGAGAAACAGGGTGCCTCTTGTGCCAAATGTTACTCAGCCACAGATAAAAATTATTTAGATCAAACGCAAAATAATAAAAAGGGGGAAATGTCATGATATCAGTAGAACTACAGTGGGTATAACCAAAAAAAAGAAAGAAAGAAAATGAGATCAGGAGAGAAGATTCAGTAACCATGGTTTCAGGATACACTGATTCTGTAAATGATAAGGACTGCTATTTTTGTTTGCCCGTTAATCTACTTGACGGCACTGGGGTTTTAGGGATTTATTTTTGGGGTGTAAGGTAATTAGGAAGGGACTAAAGGAGTCAATACCATTTCCTAGATATTAATTTCATTCACCATAGTTTATAATTCATTTTTTTTTTTAAATCACAAAATCACTTTAAGAGATGATATCTGGGAAATAACTAGAAATTTTAAAGCCTTATACTTGGGCCTTTGGAGAAAGGTATAGAAATGGTAAAGAATTTGTGTAGAACACAGAAATTAGTGTCAGAAGTCTTCACCTGTCCACATTAGCAACTCATACCTAATGCAAACTTCAGCAACTTTTGGCATCTCATATTTAAAATGGTGATAACATTAAAATGTTAAAATTTTTAGAATTATATGGTAAACTAAAATCTAGCTATACAAGGATTAATAGTAATATCATTAACCCTTGGTTTAACTTTCTTTTTAAATCATTATCAAAACTTTTAACAATAGTGAAACTGACTCATTTTGGGTTCCTCTTGCTTTTCCCTTAACTTGGCCCACATTCTAGTGGAACTACTAATGCCTTTTAAAGAGCTAGAAAAGAATTTTGCTAACATAAACATGACGTATAAAAAGAAAACAAATGGAGCTAGATTTTTTTTATTACCTTTGTTAGTTACGAGTAAGAATCAACGTCATGGCAATGAGTTTTCTTAGTTATACATTTTCTTCTAAATTTAAAGAAAATATTTACTCCTTAAAGACAATTTGGTAGATAAATTATGAGGAAAAACAAAATCACCCATACTCCTACACTCAAAAGTGAATTATTTAACACTTTAATCCTTTTCCTTCTAGTCTGATATAATGAATTTTTGTGCTATGTTGACTAAGCACAACATATGTCATCAGAAGAATGTCACCCCTTTTTTTCTGTCACCCATTTTTATTTTATTCAGTAAGAAAGATTTTCCCTAGATATTGGATAAAACATCATCAGATCCATGATATTTTTCTCAGTCTAAGGTAATAGTCTTTTCAATTTGCAAAAGAGTCCCTATTCATAATTTCAGTGTTTCATATAATATAATAAACAGAATTCTGAGCTTGATTTACCTCTAATTACTCTTCTCATCCCAAGTTTAGAATTTTGCAATCTCAGAAAGGGGATGTCTTCTCATCCTCCCAAGTAGCTCCTCCAAAGTTGCTATTTGGATCTGAAGCCCCTCTGACACTAGAACTTGGGGAGGAAGGAAAGGAAAAGGAGAAAAAAGGCCCTGCTTGAAGCAGTTATCAACAAAACCAGCTCTATGCTTTGTAGTCTGACGGAGATATTAAGCTGAATCTTCCTCTTGGGAGGCACATTTATGAAATCTCTGAAGATTTCTTGCTGAGTTCTCTCTCTTGTAGATAGATCCCTTGACTTGAGTGAATACACTTCTATCCTTGGCAGTCTCTTGAGAATCTTCCTCAGGCCAGAGTTTTCACCTGCATTTCTTGTTGCTGATGTTCCTTCAAAGATGATCTCACGCTGGCTTTTTGCTGTTGGCCAACATCTGGCCCATGCATCCTTTACTCAGAAGGATGCAGGTCAATCCCGACATAATAGCACTCTTAAAGTTCTTCTCCCAAACCTGCTATGAGCTCTTCTCCTCTCACCTGAATTCATGAGTATTTCTTTAGTACAGACTCTGAAAAGTAAAGGAACAAGGTCACTATTTTGAAGTGTAAATTCGTATTTCTTTTCAATTGCTCATTGAGAATATGACTTTTTCTTTCATTTTTCCGTGTTTTAATTTGTTTGCCTTCATATTTGTTATTTAGCTATCTGATTGAGATGATTTTATTTTTTAATAATCAGATCTAGCTATCTTTGATTTTTGTGGTTATTTCTGCTTAGAAAGTCATTGCCATGCAGAGAACAGATAGACAGTCTTTTATATTCTGGGGTTTATCAAACATTATTTTTTCTTTGCTTCAGTGGCATCACATTCTCCATATTTTCCTTCAACATCTTTGGCTTCTTTAACATCTCTTTTATTTGACCTTAATAATTAATTGTTAGAGCTCCTTGTTCTATTTGAGGTACTCTTTCTGTCTCCCAGGGGAACCTCATCCATTCCCATGAATTTATTTGCTATCCAGATACAGATAAGTCCCCAAGTTTTATCTCCATTGCAGATTTTTCTCTTAACTTCTAACCCATGTATTTAATTATTCTATTTAACCTTATAATCTGGCCAAATCACATGTACAAAATTTAAATAATTATCCCTTCCTTCCAGTTTGCTCTTCCTCTAATGTTTGCCATTTCAGGAAACATCTCAACAAATACCTTTTTCTTAGTGTACCCAGGATTTGTATTTGATACTTTGTCCACATTTAACTCCTAGATTCAGTCGATCGCCAAGTATTAATTTCCTTGTCTATGTATCTCTTGAGTTCATTAATTTCTCTGCGTTTCCTCTACCTTTATTCTAACCCCTATTGTCATTACTTACCTTGATTATTGCACCATCCTCTACCCTAGATCGATTTCATCAGCCGCTCTTTCTCCTTGAAAATAATTTTCCACAATGTAATTAAAACCCAACCCAACCCAACCCATTTCCATCCAAGTCAATTTCAACTCTACAGGACAGAGTGGAACTACACTATAGGGTTTCCAAGGAGTGGCTGGTGGATTCAAACTGCTGACTTTTTGGTTAGCAGCCTTAATTCTTAACCACTGTGCCACTAGGACTCCACAATGTAATTAGAGACTTGAAAAAAAAAAAAATTGATTGTTTTACTTCTCTAAAACCCTCTAATTGTCCTCTGCTTTCATTAGCGTAAAACACCAGATTATTAACATGACCAACAATATGATAATGTCCAAGAACATAAATCAGGTTTATCGCTCACCCATCTCCTCATGGAATACATTCCACCTTTAGAGGGCCATTTTTCTTCCCTTTGTGTTCTTTGTAGTCTCAACATCTTTGCCTTTACTACTGCCTTATCTGAATCACATACTACCAGCATTAAGTTACCCCCTCATTCAACATTTTACACACACAGTTTATTTAAAAACTACTCACACGCTATGTAACTTCCTTAGGGAAGACTCCTCTGAATCCCAGAGAGGTTTGGTCTTGCCATCAGTTATATCCATTTCTCCCTGCACCTCTCATATATACTAGTTTGTTCAGTGTGTCTCTAATGTTGGCTGCAAGGGTATGGACCAAGAGTATTTTATTCATCACTGTATGCCCAAAGCAGCTTAGCCCAAAGTAGATTCTTGAATGTGTTATTGGACAAAATATAGCTTTAAAGAAAAAAGAAAATTTTTTTTTTTTTCAATATAGGCAAAGAGGTGAAAGGAAACAGTAGTTGGTATAGTTGCTGTGGGCTGTTACAGGAACATATAAAACAGTTTCCAGAAGACTTTTTTTTTTTTAACCTTTTAGTATTTGGAAAGCTGACTAGTAAAGTTCTGAAACTAGAAAAATTCAAGTCCACCTTTAGTATACTTTCCTGCAAGACAGCCCACCGCATACCACCAGATTTAATGAACTCTTACATGTTTATCTGGAGTCCCTGGGTGGTACAAATGGTTAATGGTCTCAGGTGCTAACCCAAGGTTGGAGGTTCACCCAGAGGCACCGCAGAAGAAAGACCTGGCAGACTACTTCCAAAAAAACAGCTATTGAAAATCGTATGGAACACAATTCTACTTAGATATGCATGTGGTCACCATGAGTTGGAATCGACTTACTGGCAACTGGTTTTGGTTTTGTTTCTATGTTTATCAATCACTCTGTCTATCTAGCTAGAGAAATAAAGAGATGAGGAGAAAAGAGAACATAGTATTTAACAGATGCTACCTCTGTGTGGTAGAATTTAAAGCATTTAAGAAAATATTCTTTATACATTTGGTATTTTACATATGATTACATACAAATACACATGATTAATTTTATAATTATAAAATGTTAATGCAGACAAAGTATTATTAAACAAAACACTAGACCAAACACAGATGTTTATTTGAATTCAACTGTTGTTGCTATGTGCCATTGAGTTGATTCTGACTCATGGCACCCCTGTATGACAGAGTAGAACTGCCCCATAGGTTTTCCTAGACCATAACTCTTTCCAGGAGCATTTTGCCAGGTCTTTTCTCCTTTGGAGTAGCTAGTGAGTTTGAACTGCTGACCTTTCTGTTAGCAGCCAAGCACTTAACCATTGTGCTACCAGAGCCCTCCTCAACTGTTTATTACATATGTGCTTTGTGCTAGCAATGTGTTAGGTTCTCTATTAGGCCAAATTTTATCACTTTTGTTTTGAATCTAAAATCCTGCCACTATTTATCGCCAAGGGAATCCAGGAGATAGTACAAGAAATTGGAAAATTAATTTTTCTTTTTATGTTATAATGAATTGGAAGGACAAATGTTGCTCTGCAGAGACTTGTAACAGACTGGAAGATTAGAGATTCTGTCACAGAATATCACCCTTGAGAAAGAAGAGTGTGTGGTTATCCCAACAGTTTAGTTATTTTTTAAATATATATTTTATTTAGATTTGTAATAAAAGTTTAAACACAAAGACATCTTTAAGCTGCAATGCTGCTCAAAACAGAAAACAAAAAATGCCTGAAGATTGATATGTCACCACTAATCATTAAGAAATTTGTAACTTCTAAAAAATAATGTGAACTATTCAATTTTAGTTATTTCTGTTAAAAGGGGCATTTTTCACACATTCTCTGCTTTCTTACTTTTTTCCATCCTTCCAGTTAATACGGCAATTGTGTCCTCTGGTGGAGGTTAGAATGAACATAAACTCATTAGCATTGTGTCTATTCCAAATCATAGTGACCCTATAGTACAGTAGAACTGCCTCATAGGGTTTCCAAGGAATGGCTGGTAGTTTGAACTGCTGACCTTTTGATTAGCAGCCATATCTCTCAACCGCTGCACCACCAGGGCTCCAGAAAGAACATAAGAGGATATAATTTTAGGATCCATATACTCTATTTTGGATATAACTCATTTAAAAACTTTGTTGAAAATATCAAATAAATCATTTCTGTTTTCAAGTTAAATCATATTTGGGATGAACATTGAGATAGACATATGTGATGTCATTGCACTGTATCTATTCATATTTTCTCTGGATAAGCAGTATTTTGATTTGATTATTGCCATAATAATAACCCCATCACTAATTTCAGCCGTGGAACTTTTATAGAACTGATGATTCCTCTTGTTTTCAGTGATGTCTCTGTTTGGTAACGTGTTCATCCTTTTTTACTTCTGGGCTATACTTATTGATTCAGGAATGGAGTAATACAAAATTAAGTCGGTCAACTCCTTATCTTCCCCATGGCAGTAGATCCAGTTGTATACACAAGACCTCTGCCTTCCAGTCAGGATAAGTGACTGGAATTTTGCTGGAACTGCTGAGGAACAGACTATCAGCTCTTCCTTGCTGATTATAAACCAAAACCAAACAAAAAACCAAACCTGTTGCCTTCGAGTTGATATTGACTCATGGTGACGCTAAAGGACAGAGTAGAACTGCCCCATAGAGTTTCCAAGGAGCTGTTGGTAAATTTGAACTACCAACCTTTTGGTTAGCAGCTGAGCTCTTAACCACAGTGCCACCAGGGCTCCCTCTACCCAAAGGTAACCATTATTATTAGGATAGGCCAAAATTAAGAGGGAAAAAAAGGTAAAGAGATAGAAATAAAGCATGTTTTGGCTGGCATCATGAGCTATCAGAAGCCATATTGTCTGAAGCCCGACCTCAGTACGTACATTTACATGAATGTTTATTTACCTTTGTTGTTGTTGTTGTTAGGCAGTTTGAATAAGGTAACCTGTTACTTTTGTCTAAAATAACCAAGCTGCTCAGTGAACCAAAGCTGTTCCTTTTATTTTGGCAAATATTAATTCTATGTGGTTAAAGTACAAATGTAATAATCAACTGTCTGCATTTAGCCAACAAAGAGGAACGAAAATGTGTAGAAGCCATACTCACTTAGAAGCCAAGGGCATATTATACATGCTCACATGACATTGTTGGGAAATCCAGATGCACAGCTGCAGCTTAGTGGCAACTCTATATCAGGACAAGGGGGACATGAATTTCAGCTAATTATTTTTGTCAAAGAGTTATTAGTCTGTAGATAGTAGCTGTTGACACACAAATGTGTGAAATAATTTAAAGGGAAAACATAGTTTGAAAATTGAAGGAAACCAAGGACATAGCCTTGGAATCACCAACAGTCAGAGAGGTGAACCAGAGGCCACAGGAGAGGATTTCAAGAGAAAAGGGCGTGACGATCTGTCAGATGCTTCAGAGAAGTCAAGTCAAATAGGACTGAAAAGCAGCCTCTGACTGGCAATTAGGAAATCAGTGGAGAAGTATCTGATTGTAGTGGCTTGACGAGTAAATGGAAGATGGAGAAGTGAAGCAATTGAGGATACTTCTCTCTTAAAACTTGTGTTGACAGAAGAGATAAATATAAACTGGTAGATACAGCCAATATAGGGTTCTTTTCCTTTTTTTTTTTTTTTTAATGTGGAAGAGAATTGAGTGGAGGCAGGGAAAAAATAGAATAAATAATAAGAGCACTGTCAGATTGTGTCAAGAACATGGGAGAAAATCATATTAAAGGCACATACGGAAAACTCAACCTTGAGCAGGTGTAGGTACCCCACTTCCTCTGACACTGCAGGAAGGGTGAGAGGTGCAATTGATTTATGGTGTAATGAATGGATGGAATTTGTGTTTTTTTATGATGTTCTTTATGAAGTAGATGGTTAGAGTCATTTATTGAGAGAAGGAAGGGCATCAATGTGGGCCAGAGGAAAGTAAGACCTGGCATATTGAGTAGGGGAGTGGAGAAAACCAAAAACCCAAACCCATCTGATTCATAGCGACCCTATAGGACAGAGTAGAACTGCACCATAGAGTTTCCAAGGAGCGCCTGGTGGATTTGAAGTGCAGACCTTTTTGTTAGCAGCCATAGCTCTTAACCACTGCACCACCAGGGTTTCCATGGCCAAGACAAACAGAAAGATTGCTGAACAAGGATTGGATGGAATTTAGGCTCTCTATTTCAGTGTTCACTTAAGAAAAATAAGAACAGTGATATTTGTCCTACTGTCTTCATATTGTTATTGAGATAATTATATATAATAAGATATGTGAAAGTAGATCTCTGTTAAGGTAAAGACTCACAGGAATAGGGATACTTGATATAAATTAAATATATGATTAGCTTTCAATCAAATTAGATATCTGTAAAATAAATATTAAATGTTGGATATATTGATCATTAGATAAAAGGGAAATATACTTAGGTAAAATAAGTAAAGTTGGAGAGTAAAACTGTAGAGTTCACAATTAACCTTACCCCCAAAATTTGATCTTTCTCCTTGGTTCCTGAGAGATAATTCTAAACCCTCGGAATTTCCTGAGTAATTGAGGTGCCTTTGGTATCTATGGAAATCCTGTTGGCATAGTAGTTAGCTCCTATGACTGATAACCAAAAGGTCAGCAGTTCAGATGCTCCTTGGAAACTCTGTGGGGCAGTTCTACTCTGTCCTATAGGGTCTATATGAGTCGGAATCAACTCGATGGCCGTGGGTTTTGTTTGGTTTTGGTATCTATAGGCCTCCAGACCAGATCTGATAGGCTATGTTAATGAGGTGGCTTAGGTGGGGACTGGCCAGGCCAGAAAGACTACATTGTCATATCAGCTGAGTTCAGGGGAGGTGGATTGATTCAGTCTATCATGACTATGTAATGGGTACCCCGTAAAGGCTCTGGACAAGCTTCTTGATTCTCAAAAGATATCGATACTGAGTATACCACTTTTTGGTACACAGAAGCTCCATATTGGGAGCCCTCCCAGACCTCACTCTTCTTTATATTGGTCCTGAGTTGAATCTTTTTTGCTGTAATAAAACTGTAATCCTAAGTATAATGCTTTAGACTTAGAACATGAGTTCTGGGAGTCCTCCTCGTGAACTATCCAACCCAAGGGATTAGTGGGAACCACCAGGTCAGAAGTGAGGGATGATGAGAATCCCTAAGCTTATGATTTGTATCCTGAGAGGGCAGAGTTGTTACTGTTATCATCTAATTTTTAAATATTGGAGGAGCTGAATGATAAAATAAAGTGATTTTTTTAAAAAATAAAACTGATTAAGAGTTTGGAAATTAATTATGGCTAGAGTATTACTCCTCGATTGGCACTTCATGCTCAAATTAAAACATTCGATATGGTGTCAGGAAATAATTAGTCTTACACTATTAATTACAGGTAGTTAAAATAAAACAATTAGCATATGCATTTGTCACTGAGTCCATTATGTTATAGAGACAGTTCTATTTCAATCAGCGTAGTCAGAGCCTGGAATAATGCCTCTAGAACAAGCACAATTATTTTAAAGAAAGAATAGATGCCATTTAGATGGTGTCTTTACACTAGCAAGTCATATATTAAGAGTTGGGGAGGGAAAAAGGTGGGCTTATTTCTCATGAAATATAATTCTTTGGCTTTTTCATTATTGCTTCCTTTCCTGAGGCAGAAGCTGTATTTCTCAGCTTCTTTTGCTCTTATTTGCCACTGAGTCGGTTCTGGCTCATAGCGACCCCTGTGTACAACAGAACAGAATACTTCCGGGTCCTGCAGCATCCTCACAATCGTTTGAGTGCATTTTTGCAGCTACTGTGTCAGTTCATCTAGTTGGAAGTCTTTCTCTTTTTCACTGGCCTTTTACTTTACCAAGCTTGAAATCCTCTCCAGGGACTGGTACCTCCTGATAACACATCCATAGTATATGAGACAAAGCTGTTCTTGCTTCTAAGGAGCACACTGGCTGTACTTCTTCCAAGACAGATTTGTTTGTTCTTCTGGCAGTCTGTGGTATATTCAATATTTTCTGCCAACACTATAATTCAAAGACATTAAATCTTCTTTGGTCTTCCTCATTCATTGTCCAGCTTTCACATGCGTATGAGGTGGTTGAAATATCATGGCTTGGGTCAGTCACACCTTAGTCCTCAAAGTGACATCTTTGCTTTTTAACACCTTAAAGAGGTCTTTTGCAGCAGATTTGTCCAATGCAATACATTGATTTCCTGACTGTTTCTTCCATGGATATTGATTGTGAATCCAAGTAAAATGAAATCCTTGACAGCTTCAATCTTTTCTCCATTTATCATGATATTGCTTATTGGTCCATTTGTGAGAATTTTTGTTTTCTTTATGTTGAGGTGCAATCCATACTGAAGGTTGTGGTCTTTGATGTTCATCAGTAAGTGCTTTCAGCAAGCAAGATTGTGTCATCTGCATATTGCAGATTGTTCATGAGTCTTCTTCCAATCCTGATGCCCCGTTCTTCTTTGTATAGTTCAGGTTCTTGGATTATCTGCTCAGCATACAGATTGAATAAGTCTAGTGGAACGATACAACCCTGACCAGGGACAGGTTATCCAGTAAGCAAGGCACACACAGGCTTAATTGTGTGTACTTACTAAAATGTAATACACAATTTCACCACATCAAATATTTCATTTTTGACAGCTTCCAAATTTCCTAGATTCATACCTCGTACATTCCATATGTAGCTTATTAATGGATGTTTATAGCCGTTTCTTCTCATTTTCAGTCTCGCACCGCATTAGCAAATGAAGATCCCAAAAGTTTTACTCCATCCACATCCTTAAGGTTGATTCTCCTTTAAGGAGGCAGCTCCTCCCCAGTCCTAATTCAAGTGACCTCCAACCTGCGGGGTCCTCTTCTTGCACTATGTCAGTGTTCTGCTGCTGTTCGTAAGGTCTTCACTGGCCAATTTTTTTTTTTTTTTTTTTCAGAAGTTGAGGCCCTGATTTTGTAGTCAGCAAGTCATAAGTTAGGTGTCGTGTGGCTTGTAAGCTTATGGCTGGTTTCTGAGGTTTTGGGCAGACTTGGTAGTCTAAAGGACAATGTCCTTTGACTTGAGAGATCTGACCTAGGTGCAGTGGTTAGGCTCACAGAGAGAAGTGCTTCAAGGCGAGCCGGTGTCAGAACAGAAGTGGCAGAGAAATGAAAAGGGGGGATCATTTGTTTCACTGTAATTTGTGATTCTACTTTTGATCCTCTACCTGTACGTAATAGTCCTACAGGTCACAGGGTAGGCTGTATAAAAGTGCTAGCAATTCACATCCATCATCCGCTTGCTAAGTATGATAAAAGAATGTTCCATGAAGTTAATTCTCTATTTTGGCAAAGCCTAAAGCTGTGCAAATAAGTATAATGCAAACTTAATCCATTCTGTTTATAGTCTTGCTGTCATTTCATGGTCCTTTTGGGATGCCATATGGACTGGTTTATTGCTTGGATGAAGTTTACAAATATGAATGAATAAGTAATTTTGGGGGTTTCTGCTGAATTAAATTAACTTGGATACAATATCAAGTAAACAGCAAGCATTACTTCACATAGAAAATTAGGATTTACTATCACTGAGGAAACAAATTCCCAAAATATATTTTACCAGATAAGCAAAAATGCTTGTATCCACTGTACTTTATAATGCTTGTATCCACTGTACTTCATATCTACCACTTAGTTTAAGAGTCATATTTTGTACTAAAACAAATAAATAAAATAAAAAATACACCAATTTGTCATGTATCAATTATCTAGTTATACAACATTTCACATTTATGCCAATAGTAAAAAATCTAGTATTCGGCTAGTTTGCATATTAAGGAAGGGCCCAGTGAGAGGGGAGGAAAGGAGGAGAGCGAGATTTCTGAGGAGCAAGGCCCAGCCTTGCGTTTGGCATTTCCTACTACCCTGGTAGGAAAGTCTGGTGGTATCAGGCTGGTGGAGCCCGGCCTGCCTTCGGCAATTACCGGTGGGCCACACATAGCAGGCAGTGGTGGCCGAGCCTCGGGAGGTGGCAGGACCTGGGGCTGCAGAAGTCAGGCGGGAGGCTTGGAAGTTTCTTCTTCCAAAGAGGCCTTTCTACCACCTCCACAGCGTCTCCTGGTCCGGGCATCACCCACAGTCCTGTGGCCGCCCATTGCCAAGGCTCATCTCTGGGGCTGTCAGAACCGGAAAATGGGGATGAGAGGCGCGGGGGTCCACGCGGAGGCCTGGAGCGCGGCCAGGTGATGGTGGGTCTCTGCTGCTCTGGAGTCAGTAGGCAACCCCGGACCACAACTACCACCACCACTCCCCTACCCCTGCAGGCTTTGCAGTGGGGAGGGAGGAGACGTGGTGAAGACTGGAGGCCCGCCTGGGGGAGCCTGACGGGCAATGAGTGACTGGCGTGGGGGGCGCCAGGGCGGAAGATACGCATAGCCCCAAATCTCCTATAATGCTGATTCTCACATAATGACATGGTATTTGGAACCTAACCATGTCCGTAAATAAAGAGTGGGTGTAATCATTTTCCAGTGAGTTACTCTGTCTTCTAATCTGCTAACAGGTCTTACTTACCCTTTTGAATTAAAAAAAAAAAAAAAAAAAGGCTGTCGAATCATTCCAATTCATAGCAACTTTATCAGAGGAACTGCTTTAACTACAGCACCACCGGGGCTCCTCCTTTTGAATACTCTGTAACAAATGCAACCATTCTGCACTGTTAGTATCTTCTAAAATCAGGTTCTCAAATGGGCGACTAGGTGATGATTGACAGCTCTAGCTTCCTTACTAGTGAGCTATTCAAGACAAGTCAGATGAATATTTTAAAACAAAATTTTATTTTTCATCAAGAAGAAGAAGGGATCATTGGATGTGTAGCTGAAAAGGAAATGTTTGCTCGTCCTAAATGCATACCTTCAGAAAGCCGGGGGCGGGGGGAGGGGGGACACACAAACCAGAAAATTATTCTATAACAATTGGGGAATTATTTTCATTAAATTGGGAAAATCATCCAAGAAAAATACATAATAATAGGTGAGTATCATATTAAAGCATAGATATCTGAACTGTGAATGTTAATAGTGGATTTATCTCTCTTCTTTGTCCACCTAGTGTTACTAAAGGATTAATATGTCGTGAAACTTCTGATTGACCTTTATATCATTATTCAGAAAATTAAATGAGATTTAAAAAAAAAAAAAAAAACCCAAAGCCATTGCCATCGAGTTGATTCTGACTCATAGTGACCCTATAGGACATAGTAGAACTGCCCCACAGGGTTTCCATGGAGCGCCTGGTGGATTCAAACTGCCGACCTTTTGGTTAGCAACTGTAGCTCTTAACTACTAAGCCACCAGGGTTTCTGTCATTATTAAAGTAGTCCCCATTTCTAGAAACTTTTCAATTTACAGTTTGCATTTGGATATACTGCCTCGTTGGCTTAGCAAGAGTTCTATGAAGTTGATGGAAATATGATATTATCCTTTTTGTTTTAAAGATTGGAGAGATGGAGGTGAGAGAGGTAAAGTTATGCAGCCTTGTACATCACAGTCAGAAGCCACAACTTGGTCTTTGAAATCCAGATGTTGTATTCTTCCTGTAGACCACAATTTAAAGCTTATATCTGTTAATGGCTTACAGTTAACAACAAAATACTTTCTTATGCATTATTTTCTGAATAATTATAAAATAACCATCAATAGATCCATTTGCAATTGATACTTTTATACCTAGAAGAATTAAGTTTTATTTCCAAATGAACTCTATAATCAATTTAGGTTGTCCACTGTTTCACTACCATTTTCTGTTTAATTAGTTGATCTGTGATTGCAATGACTCATAGTTTCAACATCTTCCAGGAATGCACCTCCCACTCATAAACCAAGGTTTTCCATTAGATAAGCCTGAGGCTATCAATAAGATTCAACACTACATAATCTAAGAAAACCCTACTCAGTAAAACATACTAAAGTTATATTATTTTTACCTTGAATAATTAACAGTTGAAGAATTAAGTACATGGTAGAATCTATCCTATTTAAGTTAAATGCTTTAGTTATATCCTACTATTCAAATCTAAAAATTCCCATTGTACGATGCTTAATCGTTTTTATTCGCCCTCCATTGTGTGGGAAGCCATTAAGGATTTGCATGGGAACAGGGAGTAAGTATGTAACTGAGTTTGTGTACCTTCTAGGCATTCCCATTCACAATATTTTAACATTTTAGTTGTGGAAAGCAAGCAAGCAGTTATCAGTATTGGAGCTCTACTAACTAGCTACTTTCTAAGGAAAGTTAACTAACTCTTATGATAAGCATAAGTATTTCTCTGTACAAAATGACTCCATTACTGAGTAATCAGGAAGCAGGTTCTTCATTGCTATGATCTGTCTTGCATTCTTTTCATTCATAGTTACCTACTGATATTACGCCTATTCTCTCTTGTACACGCTCAAAGTTATATTGCTTCTTCTGTGTTAGGATGAAGAAAGTGACATTATATGCTCTTTCAACAGCCAATGCTGTACCTACTATGGAAAGAATTAGACTCTGTAATTCTGTATTTTTTTTTTTTTGCATTTTATTTTTTATTTCTTTTATTGCACTTTAGATGAAGGTTTACAGAACAAACTAGTTTCTCATTAAACAGTTAGTACACATATTGTTTTATGACATCGGTTAACAACCCCACAACAGGTCAACAATCTCCCTCCTCGACCTTGGGTTCCCTATTACCAGCTTTCCTGTCTCCTCCTGCCTTCTATTCCTTGCCCCTGGGTAGTTGTGCCCCTTTAGTCTCCTTTGTTTTATGGGTCTGTCTAATCTTTGGCTGAAGGGTGAACCTCAGGAGTGACTTCATTACTGAGCTAAAAGGGTGTCTGGTGGCCACGCTCTTAGGGTTTCTCCAGTTTCTTCCAGGCCAGTAAGTCTGGTTTTTTTTTGTGAGTTAAAATTTTGTTCTACATTTTTCTCCATCTCTGTCTGGGACCTTCTGTTGTGATCCCTGTCAGAGCAGTCAGTAGTGGTAGCTGGGTGCCATCTAATTGTACTGGACTCGGTCTGGTGGAGGCCGTGGTAGATCTGGTCCATTAGTTCTTTGGATTAATCTTTCCCTTGTATCTTTAGTTTTCTTCATTCTCCCTTGCTCCCAAAGGAGTGAGACCAGTGGAGTATCTTAGATGGCCACTCAAAGGCTTTTAAGACCCCAGATGGTACTCACCAAAGTACAATGTAGAACATTTTCTTTATAAACTACGTTATGCCAATTGAGCTAGACATTCACTGAGACCATGGTCCCCACAGCCCTCAGCCCATCAATTTGGTTTCTCAGGGAATTGGGATGTGTCTACGGAGCTTCCATGACCTTGTCCTGTACAAGTTGTGCCGAATTCCCCGGTGTTGTGTACTATCTCACCCTTCACCAAAGTTACCACTTATCCATTGTCTACTTAGCATTTGTCCATCCTCACCCCCTCCTTCCTGGTAACAATTAGAGATTGTTTCTTTTTGTGCGTAAACCTTTTCATGAGTTTTTACAGTAGTGGTCTCATACAATATTTGTCCTTTTATGATTGATTTGTTTCACTCGGCATAATTCCCTCCAGATTCATCCATGTTATGAGATGCTTCGCCAATTCATCATTGTTCTTTATCATTGTGAAATACTCTGTTGTGTGTATGTACCATAGTTTGTTTATCCATTCATCTGTTGCTGGGCATCTAGGTTGTTTCCATCTTTTTGCTGTTGTGAACAATGCTGCAATGAATGTGGGTGTGCATATGTCTATTCGTGTGATGACTCTTACTTCTCTAGGATATATTCCTAGGAGTGGGATTGCTGGATCATATGGTATTTCTATAGCTTTCTACAGAATCACCATATCATTTCCAAAAAGGATGTATCATTTTGCATTCCCACCAGCGGTGCATAAATGTTCCTGTCTCCTCACAGCCTCTCCAACATTTGTTATTTCTTGTAATGCTGGGGTGAGATAGTATCTCATTGTAATTTTGTTTGCATTTCTCTAATGGCTGGTGATCTTGAGCATTTCCTCATGTGTCTGTTGGCCCCTTGAATGTCCTTGGTGAAGAGTCTGTTCATTTCCTTTGCCTATTTTTTAATTGGATTATTTGTCTTTTTGTTGTAGAGGTGATGGACTTTCTGGTAGATTTTAGAGATTAGACCTTTGTCTGATTTGTAATAGCCAATTTTTTTTCCCCAGTCTGTAGATTCTCTTTTTACTCTTTCAGTGAAGCCTTTTGATGAACATAAGTGCTTCATTTTTAGAAGATCCCAGTTATCTAGCTTATCTTGAGTTTGTGTGGCATCAGCTATGGTTTGTATCCTGTTAATGCTGTGTATTAGGGGCTCTAGTGTTGATCCCATTTTTTCTTCTATGATCTTTATAGTTTGGGGCTTTATATTTACGTCTTTGATCCATTTTGAATTATTTTTCCATATGGTGTGAGGTATGGGTCCTGTTTCAGTTTTTTGCTGATGTACATCCAGTTTTGCCAGCACCATTTGTTAAAAAGACTGTCTTTTCCCCATTTGATGGACTTTGGGGCCTTGATCAAGTGACCTTAGGTAGATGGATTTACATGTGGGTTCTCAATCCTGTTTCATTGGTCAGTGTATATGTTGTTGTACCAGTACCAGGCTGTTTTGACTACTGTAGCTGTATAGTAGGTTCCGATATCAGGTAGTGCAAGTCCTCCTACTTTATTCTTCTTCTTCAATAGTGCTTTATTTATCCAGGGCTCCTTCCCTTTCCATATAAAGTTAATCATTAGCTTTTCCATCTCTTTAAAGAATGTTGTTGGTATTCGGATTGGTATTGCATTGTATTTGTAAATCGCTTTGGGTAGAATTGTCATTTTCACAATGCTGAGTCTACCTATCCATGAGCATAGTAAGTTTTTTGATTTATATAGGTCTCTTTTGGTTTCTTGCAGTAGTGTGTTGTAGTTTAGGTCTTTTACATCCCTGGTTAGATTTATTCCTAAGTATTTTATTTTTTTAGCGGCTGCTGTAAATGGTATTGTTTTTGTGATTTCCTTTTCATCTTTGTCTTTATTGGTGTGTAGAAATCCTACTGATTTTTGTATGTTTATCTTGTATCCTGCTCCTCTGCTGCATCATTCTGTTAGTAACAGTAGTTTTCTCTTGGAGTCTTTTTGATTTTCTATGTATAGTATCGTATCGGCAAATAGGGACAGTTCAAGTTCTTCATTACCAATTTGGATGCCCTTTATTTCTTTTTCTTGCCTTATTGCTCTAGCTAGGACTCCCAGCACAATGTTAAATAGGAGTGATGATAAAGGGCATCCTTGTCTTGTTCCAGTTCTCAAGGGGAATGTTTTCAGCCTCTGTCCATTAAGAATGATGTAAGCCATTGGTTTTGCCCAGATGCCCTCTATTATGTTGAGAAATTTCCCTTCTACTGCTATTTTATTGGGAGTTTTTATCAGGAATGGGTGATGGACTTTGTCAAATGCCTTTTCTGTGTCGATTGAGATGATATGTGATTTTTTTCTTTCCTTTTGTTTATATGGTAGATTACATTGATTGCTTTTCTAATGTTGAACCACCTTTGCATACCTGGTATGAATTCTTTTTGGTTGTGGTGTATTATTTTTTTTGATATGATGCTGAATTCTATTGGCTAGAATTTTGTTGAGAATTTTTGCATCTATATTCTTTAGAGATATTGGTCTTTCGTTTTCTTTTTTTGTGATGTCTTTGCTTGGCTTTGGTATCAGGGTTATGTTGGCTTCATAGAATGAATTTGGAAGTGTTGCATCCTTTTCTATGTTCTGAAATAGTTTGAGTAGTAGTGGCGTAAGCTCTTCTCTGAATGTTTGGTAGAATTCTCCAGTGAAGCCATCTGGGCCAGGGTTTTTTTTTGTTGGGAGTTTTTTAATTGCCTTTTCAATCTCTTGTTATGAGTCTGTTTAGATTTTCATCATCATTTTGTGTTAGTTTGGGTAGGTAGTGTGTTTCTAGAAATTTGCGATTTCCTCTAGGTTTTCTAATTTACATTACAACAGACTCAACTGAAATAAAAATGATCATAACAGAGTATTTTTTTCAAAATACTCTGTTATGATCATTTTTATTTCAGTTGAGTCTGTTGTAATGTTCCCCATTTCATTCCTTATTCGGGTTATTTGTGTCCTTTCCTGTTTTTCTTTTGTCAATTTGGCTAGTGGTTTGTTGATTTTGTTGATCTTTTCAAAGAACCAACTTTTGGTTTTGTTGATTCTTTCTATTGTTTTTCTATTGTCTATTTCATTTATTTTTGTCCTGGCGTTTATTATTTCCTTTTTTCCGGTGGCTGAGGGCTTTTTTTTTTTTTTTTTTCTGTTCTCTTTGTTTGAGGTGTGTAGCTATTGTTTTGATTTTGTTCCTTCTTTTTTGATGTGTGCATTTATTGCAATAAATTGGCCTTTGAAGATGACTTTGCTGTGTCCCAAAGGTTTTGGTATGCTGTATTTTCATTCTTGTTTGATTCTAGGAATTTTTTTATTCCGTCTCTGATTTCTTCTATTACCCAGTAGTTTTTAAGCAGTGCCTTATTCAGTTCCCATGCAATCGATTTTTTTCCTTGCTCTTCCTGTTGTTAAATTCTACTTTGATGACATTGTGGCCAGAGAAGATACTTTGTATTATCTCAATATTTTGCGTTTTGCTGAAGGTTGCTATGTTTGAGTCTATGTTATAGCCACTATGTCAATCCAATTTGTTGAAGGTCTTCCTTTTTTTGACTAATTCTCTATTTTACCAAGCTTCATGTCCTTCTCCAGAGACTAATCCCTCCTGGTAACATGTCCAAAGTATGTGAGATAAAGTCTCGCCATCCTCCCTTCTAAAGAGCATTCTGGCTGTACTTCTTCCACTACAGATTTGTTCATTCTTCTGGCAGTCCATGGTACATTCAGTATTCTTCACTAACATCATAATTCAAAGGTGCCAATTCTTCTTTGGTCTTCTTTATTCATTATCCAGCTTTCACATGCATATGAGGTGATTGAAAATACCATGGTTGGGTTAGGCGCACTTTAATCCTCAAAGTGATGTTTTTGCTTTTTAACACTTTAAAGAGGACCTTTACAGCAGATTTGTCCAGTGCAATATGGTGTTTGATTTCTTGACTGTAGCGTCCGTGGGCATTGATTATGAATCCAAAGAAAATGAAATACTTGACAACTTCAATATTTTCTGTTTATAAGGATGTTGCTGATTGGTCTAGTTGTGAGCATTTTTGTTCTCTTTACACACATAAAAAAAAAAAAAAAACCCAGTGCCGTCAAGTCGATCCGGACTCATTTATACACATACACATAGTTAAAAAAAAAAAAAAAAAACTAAAGTTCTTTTCCCAGTATGTAGAAAGTATGTAGAAAGCCACAGAAGAACTTCCTTCCTTAGCAAAAAGAAAAAGCCAGATAATCTGCACAATCTCAACTTTTCTTCAGCATATCAGAGACTTGAAATTGGAAGGCAGCTTTGTAAAATACATTCCAAAGGGTGGAAAGTCCCTTTTAGGAGAAACAGAATACCCAAATCTTTTCACTTTGTTAGGGTGTGGAGCACAGTTGGAGATGTTGGTGCCATGAAAGTGGTTAAGAACTGTTAAATATAATAAACACTCAAAGATATTGAAACATAAGGTTATTCTGAGCAGTTATTCTGTATGCATATGAGGACATCATTCTGATTCCAAAAATAAGCAAATGGCTCAAAGTAGGCTTGTTGCAATGGAGTTTCTAGAGAGAAGAGAAAGGAGAAGAATAGATTAACCATTGGCTAATTGAACATGATTGATTGAACCCTGCCCTCCCTGTTTTACTGAGATCAACTGACCTCAGGTCACAAGGTGGTCTCTGGCCCTCCACGCACCCACAGCCATGATATCTTTTGAAATTTAAATTAAGTAATCCTGGCTTTGAACAGGATTAAAGGATTAGCAATACTGGGTGAAAGAAAGCTTCTGGCAGGATTAATTTGAGGTCAGGAAGCTTTGCAGTTAATATTTAGCTTCATGGGTAAGAAAAACCTTAAAATCAAAAGTCTGTTATTAATCTTTCTCTTTGACAGACAAAAATAGAAGAATTGTGGAAGCTCCTGAAACAAGGAAGTCTGCACTTACTCTTAGGTCTTTGCTATGGAAGACTCCACTGAGAGCTCTTGGGAAAGATTTGGGACAGTGCAGGATACCTGAGAGAGTTCTTTTCAGTGGCACACAGGTATGTAAACCTGCCTTCTTCCTGGGTCCTTCTGTCACAGAATGAAAGGTCAAAGTGAAGGAGAAAGCGCTGACATTCCTGGGGCCTAGGCAAAAGTCCACTGCCTGTAGAATCCTGTTAACTCCTTGCTGTGGAGTCAATTCTGACTCATAGTGATCTTGTAGAATAGGAGTAGGAACAAAACCCGTCTGCCCCTTGAGGAAAGGTAACACACACCTCACACACTCCTCCCCTCACCCCACACGCACACCTTCTATGAGCCTTACACCAAGGAATAAGCAATAGCAGCCTATTGCTGAGAGGACAGAAGACCTTTCTGCCATTGGTCTCAGGTAAAGGTATAATTCTGCTGAAGGAGAAGACCATATCAGAAATATATGATCATCTCAATAACAACAACAACAAAAAAAAAGCATTTTACAAAATTAACTTCTGTTCATGCTAAAAACCTTCAGTAAATAAGAACAGAGGGGGACTTCCTCAGCCTGATACAGGGCTTTTCCACAAAACCTGTAGCTAATATTATACTTAATGGTATAAAACTGAATGCTTTCGCCGTGAAGTTGGGAACAAAACAACAATGTCAGCTCTCCCCACTTCAATTCCATGTTTTATTGAAGTGCCTAGCAAGTTTGAATAAGACAAGCAAAAAATAAAATATTAAAAATAAAAAGATGCATATTTGAAAGGAAGGAAACAAAATTATTTAAGAAGACATGAATATCTACATAAAAAAATCAAAGAATTTACAAAAAAAAAGTCTGGAACAATGAGTTTCACAAGATTGAAAAAGATGAGATGAAAATTAAAACAAAAAAAATCAATCATCTTTCTATGTAATAGAGCCCTGATTGTGCAGTGGGTAAGAACTCAGCTGCTAACCAAAAGGTTGGCAGTTGGAATCTACCAGCTGCTCCCTGGAAACTCTATGAGGTAATTCTACTCTGTCCTGTAGGGTCATTATGAGTTGGAATCAACTCGACGGAAAAAGATTTTTTTTCCACATAGTATCAACAAATGGCTGCAAATTGAAATTTTAAAAATTACATTTAGAACAACATCAAGAACATATTGAAAAATTATGTGTAAGATTTTATGCTAATGCTATAATTGTAGAGAAAAGTAAAAGGACACCTAAATAAATGGTGAGGTATAGAATTTTCATTGGTTTGAAAACTGGATATTGTTCGGATGCCAATTCTTCCTAAATCAATGCAATCACACTAAAAATCCAAACATGATATTTATAGTATGATAAATAGTGAATAACTTAGTAAAATTTGAAAAAGAGATATTGTCATTATATACCTGAAAAGTTTGATGTTTATTCAACTCATGCATAAATAATTTAGACTTATGATAAAATAGTTTGGCTCCAGACTCTTATCATTATATATAGATTTTTTTTTTTCATGACCATAAATGTCTTCTTAGAAACAGGACAATTTTTCACTGATTACAACTGTTCTACACATTGTAGGATGTTTAGTATTCCTCTTTTCCATTTGCTAAATATAACAGTGCCCTACCCAAATCTTGCATCAAACAAAAATATTCCACAACTTTCCAAAATATCCCTTGGGAAATCTTCCTGTCACCATTGAAAATCATGGCAATTAGAGCTATAAATCATAGTATTTAAAAAAATGGATTCTATAGTCTTCAATCTAATATTTCTTGGTTTATAAACCCATTTCCTTATCAGTAAAATGATATGATAATATGGTACTCACTTTGTAGGGTCTTTGTGGTATGGCTGTGAATTCAAATAAAATAGTACCTTGCACTATGACTAGCACATTGTAGACTTCAATAAATGCTAGTTATAACTTTTAGAGTTGGTTAGATTCTTGTTTGTATATTGCAATGATCAGTGGTGGAGTTTGCAGAAGCCTTCAAGAGGATTTACCATTAATTTTTTTCCTGATTTTCATGGAAGAAATACCATCCTCACTGTGTTTCCTTGTCTTTCCAGGAAAATGAAAGAAGGAGAAATGACGCACCTCTCTGCTTCCGAAAAGTATGTTTTAGATCAGTTGAGGTGTTTTCTCTGGGACAAAAAGCGATATAAAAGATAGATATTGTCTTGGAAAAGAGATCCTAAAATACATCTCCCATCCTGTCCTTTCCTAAGCGAGATGGAGCAGAGATAGACAATTAAACAAATAAAGAATATGGAAGCATGAAAATATTAAGACTATTATCTTAAGAACTTATGACTTAGGCTCTGATGTGTCACTTCTCATTTACGGAAAACTTGAAGCTTTCTAGAAGCATTATAAGAATGATTTATAAATAACTTCATTTTCAAAATGCACACAGAGAGAGCATTTCATACAGCTCTTAAGTACTTGATGATCCTTTTTATTGCATTCTATTCTGCCCTAGATGTCTGGGTTTAAGTCGTTCCTGATCTCCCTGCCTTGTCACGTGTCTGAAGCATGATCATGCTAGCTGTGATCTTCCTCTTCTCTACATGTTTAGGTCAGGTATGAAAACTGAATGCAGCAGGGTCCCATTAGCTTCCTGAAAATCTGTGAAACCAGGGCAGTCAGTGTTTTCAGTTCATTTTTGTGTCTGAGCTGGTTGAGAGTGTGAATGCATTTTATCTTCACAAAAGCAAAGGGAGGAAATCTAAATTAAAATAAGTAAATAAATGACACCAAGGACTTGCTATTTCCAACATACTTCCCAATGTCTTACTATTTTTCCTGGGTAGCCTTGTACACAGTTTATTTAGACTGATGAGTTTGGAGGAGCATGGAGCAGAACTGTGAATGTCATATCATATGAATGCATGGTGATGAAAATATCCACAGATGCGTAAACCTTACACACACTGCCCTCTCATATACTGGCAATTCATAGAATACATAAATTTTAAGTCCTGACCCTTTGGACCTGGAGGGAGAGTAGTAGAAATGAACTCCCCTTGGATCATCTGTGAGAGATCCTATCCTTTCTAATTTGGAAAAATTGAAAGGACAAAGGGGTAAGGAGAATTTGTTGAGTACTTATCAGGTACTTGGCAGGTTTCTAGGTGATTTACATGTATCACCTCGTTGATTCTACACAGAAATCCTCTAAGATGTTTTCTCATGTAACTGAAGTAAATATAGCTAGATTATGCATGCCTGTTACGTGACCTAATTGCCCTAAATAACATAAAACTGAAGTACAAGAAGAAAAAGAGAAGGGAACTCACAATTACTTAGATAGTCAATGCATTGTCAAGCAGTTTCCCCACAGAAACTCTGAGGTCAGTATCATCTTCCTAATGTGGCAGATGAGAAAACTACAGCCCCAAGAGGCTACTTATTCCTTCCCACCTCCCTACCTGGAAGTCTTCTTAAAACCAAACAATAAAGGTTACCTTAACTGGTAAAGAATGTCTGCCTTGAGCTTGTACTCTTTTAACATCTACCTATATTGCATCGAATTGACAACATCAACTTGAAAGATTAAATAGACACCTTAGGAGGCAGAGAGTTTATGTTAACGGGGAAGAAACAACTTGGAAATGAAGGGTGAGAATGGTTGTACAACTCAAAGAATGTAATCGATGTCACTGAATTGTACATATAGAAATTGTTAAATTGGTGCATCTTCTGCTGTGTATATTCTCAACAAAAACAACAAAAATAAAATAAATTAAAAAAAAAAAAAAAAAAGAGGCTACCTATTCCTACCCATGGAGTCCATGGTGTGGGGAAAGGGAGTTTGCTCCGATATTGCTGCTTGAGGAGGTACGTTTGCTTACCAGCTTCATCTGAATTTTATATCTTAGCGATGAAGAGAATATTTTTATTATTTTTGAAGTTTGGGTAAATTGTCTACCATTGATTTATTATTGATTATGGTTAATTTAGAAAGCATTTTTTTGTTTTTATTTCTTTTTTTGTCTCCTCTTTTAAACATGTAACAGACCACTTTTTTTTTTTAATTAATTGCTTTACATAGGCAGATTTTTCTATTTTATTTTAACCAAGTGCTTCTGTTTCCACTAATTCTAAGAGAGATGGCTAAGAAGTAAGAAAGAGAAAGAAAAGATGAGGAATGTTTTAAATAAACTGAGACATTGAGTCAAATTAAAATGCCTGCTCTTTAAAGTATTCTTATAGATAAAACAGGAAATACTTTTCACTGTTTTTACTACTTCAGAAATTGGCATTAACAAAACACATACTTTTTTATTTAAGTACTGAAACTATAAATAAACCTGTGTGTGCTCTAAATTCAATGAATAATCAAATGTATAGATATGTATATGTATATAATTTTTATTCCGACTATATCATGATTTTTTATATGAGCTTGAATAAAATACCTCACTGCAAAATTGTTAAGCTTTAAGCAAAATTCCTGGAAAATTGTCCTTTTTTCTTCCCTAAACACATTAAAAAAAAAAAAAAAATTATAGCCGGTGAAATCTGCACTATTTTGGGGGAGATAGAGTCAAATAGGAAACCCTGGTGGCATAGTGATAAAAAGGTACGGCTGCTAATCAAAAGCTCAGCAGTTTGAATTCACCAGGCACTCCTTAGAAACTCTACGGAGCAGTTCTACTCTGTCCTATAGGGTTGCTATGAGTCGGAATTAGCTCGATGGCAATCGGGGTCAATGGGGAAGGGAGAGACAAATAGACTGTTTTACTCCGTTGAAATGTATAATACTTAAGTTTATTCCCCATTTAAGTGTTGGAAATACTCTGAGTTTGTAAGCAGTAAGTTAGAGTACTTGAAGCACTTACTGATTAAGATCAAAGACTACAGCCTTCAACATGGATTACGCCTCAACATAAAGAAAACAAAAATCCTCATAACTGGATGAATAAGCAACATCATAATAAATGGAGAAAAGATTGAAGTTGTCAAAGATTTCCTTTTACCTTGACCCACAGTCAATGCCCTTGAAAGCAGCTGTCGGGATATCAAACTATGTATTGCATTGGGCAAATCTGCTGCAAAAGACCTCTTTAAAGTGTTGAAAAGCAAGGATGTCACTTTGAGGACTACAGTGTACGTGACCCAAGCCATAGTATTTTCAGTCGTCTCATATGCTTGGGAAAGCTGGGCAATGAATAAGGAAGACCAAAGAAGAATTGACGTCTTTGAATTTGTTGGCAAAGAATATTGAATATGCTGTGAGCTACCAGAAGTACAAACAAATCTGTCTTGGAAGAAGTACAGCCAGGATGCTCCTTAGAATAGAGGATGGCAATTATATCACTACTTTGGACATGTTATCGGGAGGGCCAAGTCCCTAGAGAAGGACATCATGCTTGGTAAGGTAGAATGTCAGTGAAAAAGAGGAATGCCCTCAATGCGATGGATTGAAACAGTGGCTGCAACAATGGGTTCAAGCATGACGATTGTGAGGATGGCTCAGGACCAGGTAGTGTTTCGTTCTATTGTACCTAGGGTTGCTGTGAGTCGGAACCAGCTCAACAACCCTTAATAACAACAAGTTATTTGGATTATCTCGTAAAATAAAGCAGGTCAGCGTTTTTTCACAAGCCTTTAGTGGAACTTCACACCTCCTACCTACCACATTTAGGACAGTGTGTTATGTGTTCTAAGCTGGCATATCTCAAATTTTAATGTGAACAGAAATCACCAGGGAATCTCATTAAAATGCAGATTTCCACTGATTCTAAGAAAGATGGTTAAGGAGTAAGTGAAGAAGAAATGGGAGATAAGAGATTTTGTCTAATGGTTTCACAATTTCTCATTTTGGTGGGTTGTCCTGTTTAAAAAGACATCTTTTAAAATCTAACCTGATTACTCGCTTTCATGTTACTGTTTTCCCTCTAGCCAGGCTGGTTCTGTGAAATCTCCTGTAGAGCTTCACAACCCACTCAGGATTTTAGAGAAATCATTTATCATATTTTATCTACACAGCGATATGTGCGTTTTAATATTTTAACATCTCTGAAAATCATGATGAGTCTTACAATTGGTGGCATTTTATAATTTAATTTAACTTTTTTCTTTTATCTTTTTTTAGTTTTATAAGAATTGTGGCCCCTCTTACAATCCATGGGATCTTAGATTCCAAAAGCATGGCTGCTGTTGACTGCATTCTATGTGTCAGTGACCATCTCCTACTCTGCAGACATGCAGCTTGGGCTCTGATGGCTTGTGGGAGCAAAGGATGCTGTGGATTTTGCTACAAGCAGAAGCTGAGCAGGACTAAAACCATGCAGGGCACGAAATGGCGAAAGGACAGGGATCTCATTTAGGATTCTCCACAGGCTTCCCTTCTGAGCCAATGAGGAGCAATTGTGGACCTGCAAAATCAAAGAGAATTTTCCTCCTGCTCTTCCAGCTTGAGATTCTGTGTTCCAAATGCAGCTTACAGCCTGTGGGGAGGTGAATCAATGGCCAACACAGCTCTGTGGGAATGGCGGTTGCTCCTCTTCTGAACACATAGTTGGCAAATGTTTAAAGGCATTTTTTGACTCCTACAATAAGGGCCTCTTGTTAGGCTGGGGGACCCAATGACTGAAGAATCTCTTTCTCTCTGTCAACTAGTATAGGTTTACAGATCTGCATTTTCCTCCCCCTACAACAAATAAACAAGAACCAAAGAGTAACTTTGAACAAATTCCTATGGGTAATATGAGACAAGTTTCTGGACTTAAGGTTCCAAATTTTAGAAAACACTTAACCTGTTTCTCTTGAGTAGATACCAACTGATATCAACCCTATAAGACAGAGTAGAACTGCCCCATAGCGTACGAAGGCTTTGTGTAAGCAGATTGCCACTTCTTTCTCCTGTGGAGCGTCTGGTGGGTTCAAACTGATGACCTTTCAGTTAGCAGCAGAGCACTTAACCACTGTACCACTAGGGCTCCTCAGAAAATACTTATTTTTAAATCACATTCGTCATTTTTATCTGTATTTGTTAAGGATATCTATGCAGTGTGAGGAATAACTCCACCTCAATTACTCATTCTTATGACAAATTATTGGTGATAGTTTAGCCTTTTTATGTTTCTTACAAAAACGAAAGGCAAAGCCTTGAAGGACAAATAAGAGCACGTATAAATAGATGCCCTGATGCTCTGAATTGGCTTTGATTCCTGAGAAGGGCAAACTAGACTTCTTATTCTGCTGTTTTCAGGCTCTTTCAGGGTGTGTGTCATTATTGGTCATAGCAATATTTCAGCCCCTCTGAATTAAGTAAAACTAATAGGCACTAAAGAGTGACATTGCAACTTAAGAAGATTAAAAAATAAAAATTGCCAAAACAATACACTAGAATTCCTTTTTTTTTTTTTTCTTCACTCAGTTGTTCTTTATTTTAACATTCACTGTGTGTGGAGCACTGTGCTGCACACTCAGGTTTGTTTTTTTCCTTTTTTTTATTGTGCTTCAGGTGAATGTTTACAGCTCAAGTTAATTTCTCATACAAAAATTTATGTACATATTGTTATGTGACGTTAGTTGTAATCCCTTTAATGTGACAGCACACTCCTTTCCATCTCGGGTTTCTTGTGTTCATTCAACCAGTTCCTGTCCCGTCCTGCCTTCTCATCCTGCCTCACTGCAAGAGCCACCCATTTGATCTTATGTATCTGATATGACTAAGAAGCACACTCTTCACACTTTAAGTTTTATAAAAATAGTCCACTCTAATCTTTGTCAGAAGAGTGGGCTTCAGGAATGGTTTTAGTTCTGGGTTAACAGAGCATCCAAGGGGGTCATGACCTGGGGGTTCCTCGATTCTCAGTCAGAGCATTAACTCTGGTCTTTTTACGTGAATTTGAGTTCTGCTGCACACTTTTCTCCCACTCCGTCAGGGACTGTCTGTTGTGTTCCCTGTCAGGGCGGTCATTGCTGGTAGCCAGGCACCATCTAGTTCTTCAGGTTTCAGGCTGATAGAGTCTCTGGTTTATGTGGCCATTTTGTCTCTTGGGCTAATATTTTCCTTGTGTCTTTGGTCTTCCTCATTCTCGTTTGCTCTAAATGGGTTGAGACCTATTGATGCATTTTAGATGGCCACTCACAAGCTTTTAACACCCCAGGTGCCACTCACCAAAGTGGGATGCAGAGCATTTTCTTAATAAACTTTGTTATGCCAATTGACCTAGATGTCCCCCGAAACCATGGTCCCCAGACCCCAGCTACTCTGTCCATCAAAGTGTTCGGTTGTGTTTGGGAAACTTCTCAGCTTTTTGTTTAGTCCAGCTGTGCTGTCTTTCCCTATATTGTGTGTTGTTCTTCCCTTTACCTAAGATAATTCTTGTCTATCTAGTTAGTGAATTCCCCTCTTCCTCCCTCCCCACCCTGGTAGACATCAAAGAATGTTTTCTTCTGTGTTTAAACCTTTTCTTGAGTTCTTATAATAGTGGTGTCATGCAATATTTGTCCTTTTTCAACTGACTAATTTCACTCAGGAAAATACCCTCCAGATTCATCCATGTTGTGAGATGTTTCTCGGATTCATCATTGTTCTTTATCATTGCATAGTATTCCATTGTGTGAGTATACCATAATTTGTTTATTCATTCATCCATTGATGGGCACTGAGGTTGTTTCCATCTTTTTGCTTTTGTGAACAGTGCTGCAATGAGCATGGGTGTGCATATATCTAGACTTGTGATGGCTCTTATTTCTCTAGGATATATTCCAAGGAATGAAATTGCTGAATTTTATGGAACTTCTATTTCCAGCTTTTTACAGAAGTGCCAAATCAATTTCCAAAGTGGTTGTACCATTTTACATTCACACCTGCAGTGCATAAGTGTTTCAATCTCTCCACGACCTCTCTGACATTTATTATTTTGTGTTTTTTTGGATTAGTCCTAGCCTTGTTGGGTGAGAAGGTATCTCATTGTAGTTTTGATTTGCATTTCTCTAATGGCTAATGATTGTGAGCATTTCTTCATGTATCTGTTAACCACCTGAATGTCTTCTTTGATGAAGTGCTTGTTCATACCGTTTGCCCATTTTTTTAATTGGTTTATTTGTCTTTTTGTTGTTGATGTGTTGCAGTATCTTGCAGATTTTTAAGATTAGACCTTATTGGATATGTTGTAGCCAAAATTTTTTTCCCAGTCTGTAGTTTGTCTTTTTACTCTTTTGAAGAGGATAAATGTTTGATTTTTAGGACCTCCCAGTCATCTAGTTTGTCTTCTGGTGTTTACAAATTGTTACTTATATTTTGTATATGGTTTATGCCATGCATTGTCCCTATTTTTTCTTCCATGATAGTTATCATTTTAGATTTTATATTTAGGTCTTTGATCCATTTTGAGTTACTTTTTGTACATGGTGAGAGGTATGGGTCTTATTTATTTATTTTTTTTGCAGATGTATACCTGGTTATGCCAGCACCATTTGTTAAAGACACTGTTTTTTTTTTCCCTATTTAACAGACTTCAGGTCTTTGTCAAATATCAGCTGTTCATAGGTGGGTGAATTTACATCTGCATTCTCAGTTCTGTTCCATTGGTCTACGTATCTGTTGTTGTACCAGTGCCAGGCTGTTGTGACTACCTTGACGATATAATAGTTTCTAAAACCAGATAGTGTGAGGCCTCCCACTTTGTTCTTCTTCAGTAATGCTTTACTTATCAGGGACCTCTTCTCTTTGCATATGAAGTTGGTGATTTGTTTCCTCATCTTGTTAAAAAAAGCTGTTGGAATTTGGATGAAGATTTCATTGTATCTGCAGATCACTTTGGGTAGAATTGATATTGTCACATCGTTGAGTCTTCCTATCCATGAGTATGGTATGTTTTTCCACTTACGTAGGTCTCTTTTGGTTTCTTGCAGTAGCGTCTTGTAGTTTTCTTTGTATAGGTCTTTTACGTCTCTTTTTTTTTTAAGATTTATTCCTAAGTATTTTGTCTTCTTGAGGGCTACTGTAAATGGTATTGAGTTGGTGATTTCCTCCTTGATGTTCCCTTTGTTGTAGAGGAATCCAACTGATTTCTGTATGTTTATCCTGTATCCTGATACTTTTCTGAAATCTTCAATTATCTTCAGTTTTTTTGTGGATTCTTTAGGGTTTTCTGTGTATAAGATCATATCATCTGCAAATAGGGATACTTTTACCGTTACTTCTTCCTTACCAATTTGGATGCCCTTTCTTTTTTTTTTTTTGTCTTATTGCTCTGACTAGGACCTCCAGCACAATGTTGAATAAGAGTGGTGATAAAGGACATACTTGTGTGGTTCCCATTCTCAAGGGGAATGCCTTCAGACTCTCTGTTTAGGATGATGTTGGCTCTTGGCTTTGTATAAATGCCTTTCATTATGTCGAGGAATTTCTCCTCTATTCCTATTTTGCTCAGACTTTTTATCATGAATTGGTATTGGACTATGTCAAATGCCTTTTCTGCTTTGAAAGATAAGATCATGTGGTTCTTATATTTTCTTTTATTTATGTGATGGATTACATTAATTGTTTTTCTAATGTTGAGACACCTCTGCATACCTGGTATGAAACCCACAGGGTCCTGATAATTTTCTTTTTTGATATGTTGTTGAATTCTATTGGCTAGAATTTTGCTGAGGATTTTTCTGTGTTCCTGAGGAGTATTGGTCTGTAATTTTCTTTTTTGTTGTTGTTGTGGTGGTGTCTTTACCTGGCTTTGGTATCCAGGTTATGTTGTCTTCATAAAATGAGTTTGGGTGTATTCCAACCTTTTCAATACTCTGAAACACCTTTAGTAGTACTGGCGTTAATTCTTCTCTGAAAGTTTGGTAGAATTCTCCAGTGAAGCTGTCAGGGCAGGGCTTTTTTTATGGGAAGTTTTGTTTTGTTTTGTTAAATTACTTCAGTCTCTTTTTTTTTTTTTTTTAATAGGTTTATTTAGTTTTTCTACCTTGGTTTGTGTTAGTTTAGGTAGGTAATGTGTTTCTAGAAATTCAGCCATTTCTTTTAGGTTTTCAAATTTGTTGCAGTACAATTTTTCATAGTATTCTGTTATGATCCTTTTAATTTCAGTTGAGTCTGCTGTGATATCGCCCATTTCATTTCTTATTCTGGTTATTTGATTCCTCTCCTGATTCAGGTTATTTACTTCCTCTTGTGTTTTTCTTTTGTCAGTTTGGCCAATGTTTTATCAATTTTGTTGATCTTTTCAAAGAACAAGCTTTAGGTCTTGTTGACTCAATTTTCTGTTCTCTATTTCATTTATTTCTGGTCTAATTTTTATTATTTCCTTTCTGTTGGTGCCCAAGGGCTTTTTTTTTTTTTTTTTTCATTGTTCTCTTTCTATTTATTAGAGTTGTAGGGTTAATGTTTGGAATTTGGCCCTTCCTTCTTCTTGGATGTGTGCATTTATTACTATAAATTGACCTATGAGAACTGCTTTTGCTGTGTTGCAAAGGTTCTGGTAAGATGGGTTTTTGTTCTTATTTGACTCTATGAATTTCTTCATTCCATCCTTGATTTTTTCTATAACCTAGTAGTTTTTGAGCATGGTATTGTTCAGTTTCCATGTATCTGATTTTTTTTTTTTCTTGCTTTTTCTATTATTGATTTCTACTTTTATGGCTGTATGGTCAATAAAGATGCTTCGTAATGTTTCAGTGTTTTAGATTCTGTTAAGACTTGCTTTGTGGCCTAAACATGTAGTCTATTCTGGAGAATGTCCATGTGTGTTGGAAAAGATAGTATACTTGGCTGCTGTTGGATGGAGTGGTCTATATATGCCTATGAGATCAAATTGGTTGACTGTGGCATTTAGATCTTCCATGTCTTTATTGAGCTCCCTTCTAGATATTCTGTCCTTCACTGAAAGTAGTGTGTTGAAGTCTCTTACTATTATTGTAGAGCCACCTCTTTCTCTTTTCAACACTGTTAGAGTTTATGTATTTTGGAGCTCTGTCTGTCATTGTGTGTATATATATTTATTGTGTTTATGTCCTCCTGGTGTATTGCCTCTTTAGTCATTATAAAGTGTCCTTCCTTATCCTTTTTGGTGGATTTTGCTTTAAAGTTTATTTTATCAGAGATCAATACCCCTGCTCTTTTTTGATTGCTGTTTGCTTGATGTATCTTTTTCCATCTTTTGAGTTTCAGTTTGTGTCTTTGAGTCTGAGGAGTGTCTTTTTTAGGCAGCATTTTTTTTTTTTTAAATGTAGACAGATTTTTTTTTTTTTAATCCATTCTGCTACTCCCTGTCTCTTTATTGGTGCATTTAGTCCACTTATATTCAATGTAATTACTGATAGGTAAAAAAAAATAATAATAAATAATAATTTTTTTTTTTTTTATGACTTTAGTGCTGTCATTTTTATGTATTTTATTATTTTTTTCTGGTGCTGACAATTTCTTTGTTCCACTTAATTTTCTGTGCTGAGTCATTTTTCTTTAAGTATTTTCTTTTCATATTTTTTCATTATTGTTGATTTTGTATTTGCTGAGTCTTTATGCTTTTCTTTTATTTTGATGAGTAGATTTGTTACTTTCCTTTGTGGTTATCTAAAATGTACCTCTATTTTTTTAAGTTTAAAGCCATCTTTTATTTCTTGATATTGCCTTAGCATCCTCTCCATATGAAAGTTCTATGACTACACTATTTAGTCCCTCTTTTTTGTCTAATGTTATCATTATTTACATAATAATGTCTCTGTTTCCCAATTTTCAGTGTTTAACTTCGACTCGTTTTTGTGACTTCCCTGTCTGGGCTGATACCTGGTTGCTCTGTCCTATGTTCTAGTCTTGACCTGTTGTTTGATATTGTTGGTTCTCTAGATGAAGGACCCTCTTTAATATTTCTTGCAATTTTGGTTTGGATTTTAGCTTCTGTTTATTTGGAAATGCCCTAATTTCACCTTTATATTTGTGAAACATTTTTGCTGGATATGTAATTCTTGGCTGGCAATTTTTTTTTTTTTTTCTTCAAAGCTTTATATGTGTCATCCCATTGCCTTCTTGCCAGCATGGTTTCTGCTCTGTAGTCAAAGCTTTGTCTTGTTGATTCTCCTTCATAGCTGACTTTTTGTTTATCCCTAGCCACTGTTAAAATTCTCTTTATCTTTGGTTTTGCAAGTTTATATCTTGGTAACTTTCTTTTAGGGTCTACCTTGTGTGGGGTTCAATAAGCTTCTTGGATAGATATCTTTTTGTCCTTCACAATATAAGGGATGTTTTATGCCAGCAAATTTTCTACAATTCTCTGTATTTTCTGTTATCTCTCTCTCCCTTTCTGGTACTCCAATCACTCGTAGGTTAGTTCTGTTGATAATGTCCCACATAATTCTTAGGGTTTCTTCACTTTTCAAAATCCTTTTATCTGATTTTTCATCAAATTGATATCAAGGGATTTATCGTCAATCTCAATAATTCTGACTTCCATTGCCTCAGTTCTGCACCTCTGACCTTCTATTGAGTTGCCTGATTCTTCATCAAATTGATATCAAGGGATTTATCATCAATCTCAATAATTGTGACTTCCATTGCCTCAGTTCTGCACCTCTGACCTTCTACTGAGTTGTCTGATTCTGAAATTTTATTGTTAATCTTTTGGATTTCTATTTGCTGTCTCCCTAAGGATTCTAGCAGTTTGTTAAATCTGTCATTCTTATCTTGTATTGCTTCCTTGAATTTCTCTGTTACTTAGTCTGTGTGTTCCTTGGCTTGGTCTGAGTTTTGCATGATCTCCTTCCTGGTCTCTTGAAGAGCTCTGTGTATTAATCTTTTGAATTCTACCTTCAGTAATTCCAAGACCATATCTTCCTCTGGAGGGTTTCCTGGTTATTTGTTTTGGTCACTTGCTGGAGCCATGGTGATCTGGCTGTTTATGTGATTTGATACTGACTTTTGTCTCTGAGCCATCAATAAGTTCTTATATTTATTTGTTGTATGTTTGTTTACTGTGTCCTAGCTTTTTGTTTTGTTTTGATATACCTAAATAGGCTGGGTTTGTGAGCTACTTTGATTATTGGCATCTTTGATGCTCTCCTGTCCTATCATCAGATGGTTAGAACTGCTACTAAGTGTGTGAGCCCAGGAATCCATTTACTTTTCTTTTGTGAATTCAGCTCAAGTGTCCAGGTCAGTGAGTGTGTGGTGCAGACTCTCAACTACAGTCCTAGACGGGCAGGGCTACATAAGGGTGATTGGAGAAGGCACAGATATCTGGCTGTAGTAGGGGGATATATACTGAGCAAAGTATGGGCCTGATGGCTGTCCCCGAGTGCCTAGGTGAAAGGGAAGTCCCTGTCCCCTGGAACACATAAGTGAGTAGGTTTTGCAGCTGGACTTTGAGTACCCAGTGCTGTTGGCTGTAAGGACTGGGAGGCACCACTTATTCTCGGACCCCTGTTGTAGTTGGCTTGGTGAAATGGATGAAATCACCAGTCCTTAGGCCCCTAATGTGGGTGAGTGAAGACACTGCTTAATGGGCAAGGTAGTGTCAAATGTCATGACTCTACCACAACCCCTTGGCTGCTACAGTTGCAAATAGGCTTCACTTATATAAAAAAAAAAAAATACTCTGTTGGAAACCCTGGTGGTGTAGTGGTTAAGTGCTACAGCTGCTAACCAAGAGGCGAGAGTTTCAATTCACCAGGTGCTCCTTGAAAACTCTATCAGGCAGTTCTACTCTGTCCTATATGGTCGCTGTGAGTCAGAATAGACTTGACAGCAGTGAGTTTTTTTTTTGGTTTATATACCCTGTTGTTCTATGCTAATGAAGGCCTGTGCTGTTGAATCATCCCGCACAGGTCTAGGGAGGGGTGAAGGGAGTTCGAAGCCTATTGACCCCCTCATGCCTATGCCTAGGCAATGGGGCAGTGCCTGCCCTGAGTTCCAGGCATAGGGGGTGTGGTGATTTTTTAAAGCCAGGAGACTTGTTTGGGTGTGGTTAGCCTGAGTACTGGGCTTAGGGGAGTTGGCTGTTTTTTTCCCTCTCTAAAGCTGTGAGACTGGTTTGGGCTCCATAGCTCCTATTTTCAGCTTAGGAGGCATGGTAATTGTTGAATACTGGTGAACTGGTTTTACAGCAGAGCAGGGAGGGGGTGGGTGAGGGGAAAGAGGTATTTCTCCCCTACAAAAGTCCCAGAGGTGGAGGGATTATTTTGATCCCACACGGTAGGTTATACTCAAAGTATGACCTTGAGTATATCCCACCTGAATTTAGAGAGTATCTCAAGAACAGATTTGATATGTTGAACTCTGATAACCAAAGACCACATGAGTTATGGAATGACATCAAGGACATCATACATGAAGAAAGCAAGAGGTCATTAAAAAGAGAAGAAAGAAAGAAAAAAACAAAATGGTTGTCCAAAGAGACTCTGAAACTTGCTCTTGAGCATCAAGTAGCTAAATCAAAAGGAAGAAATGATAAAATACTAGTTGAACAGAAGATTTCCACAGGTGGCTCGAGAAGACAAAGTAAAGTATTACAATGACATGTGCAAAGACCTGGAGATGGAAAACCAAAATGGAAGAACATGCTCGGCATTTCTCAAGCTGAAAGAACTGAAGAAAAAATTCAAGCCTTGAGTTACAGTACTGAAGAATTCCATGGGGAAAATATTAAATGACATGGAAAGCATCAAAAGAAGATGGAAGGAATACATAGAGTCATTATACCAAAAAGAATTGGTTTATGAACATGCAACTATTTCAAGAGGTAGCATATGATCAGGAACCGATGATACTGAAGAAAGAATTCCGAACTGAACTGATGGCATTGACAAAAAATAAGGCTCCAGGAATTGATGGAATATCAATTGAAATGTTTCAACAAATGGATGCAGCCCTGGAAGCGTCACTCATCTATGCCAAGAAATTTGAAACACAGCTACCTGGCCAACTGACTAGAGGAGATCCGTATTTATGCCTATTTCCAAGAAAGATGATCCAACTGAATGTGGAAATTATCAAACAATATCATTAACATCACACACATGTAAAATTTTGCAGAAGATCATTCAAAAGTGACTGCAGCAGTGTATCAACAGGGAACTGCCAGAAATTCAGGCTGGATTCAGAAGAGGACTTGAAATCAGGGATATCATTGCTAATGTCAGATGGATCCTGGCTAAAAACAGAGAATACCAGAAAGATGTTTACCTGTGTTTTATTGACTATGCAAAGGCATTTGACTGTGTGGATCAAAACAAATTACGGATAACATTGTGAAGAATGCAAATTCCAGAACACTGAATTGTGCTCAAGAGGAACCTGTACATAGATCAAGAGGCAGTTGTTCGAACAGAACAAGGGGATACTGCGTGGTTTGAAGTCAGGAAAGTTGTATGTCAGGGTTGTATGCTTTCACCATACCTATTCATTCTGCATGCTTGGCAAATAATTCGAGAAGCTGGACTATATGAAGAAAAATGGGGCATCAGGATTGGAGGAAGACTCATTAACAACCTGTGATATGCAGATGACACAACCTTGCTTGCTGAAAGTGAAGAGGACTTGAAGCACTTACTGGTGAAAATCAAAGACCACAGCCTTCAGTATGGATTACATCTCAACATAAAGAAAATACAAATCCTCACAAGTGGACCAATAAGCAACATCATGATAAATGGAGAAAAGATTAAAGTTGTCAAGGATTTCATTTTACTTGGATCTACCATCAACACCCATGGAAGCAGCAGTGAAGAAATCAAAAGATGCATTGCGTTGGGCAAATCTGCTGTGAAAGACCTCTTTAAGTGTTGAAAAGCAAAGATATCACCTTGAAGACTGAGGTGTGCCTGACCCAAGTCATGATGTTTTCAGTTGCATCATATGCATGTGAAAGCTGGACAATGAATAAGGAAGACCAAAGAAGATTGACACCTTCGAACTGTGGTGTTGGAGGAGAATATTGAATATACCATGGCTTGCCAAAAGAACTAACAAATCTGTTTTGGAAGAAGTACAACTAGAATGTTCCTTAGAAGCAATGATGGCAAGACTATTTTTCACATACTTCGGACATGTTATCAGGAGATATCAGTCCCTGGAGGAGGACATCATGCTTGGTAAAGTAGAGGGTCAGCAAAAAAAAAAGGGAGAACCCCAATGAGATGGATTGACATAGTGGTCGCAACAATAGGCTCAAGCTTAACAATGATTGTGAGCATGGCGCAGGGCCAGGCAGTGTTTGGTTTTGTAGTACATTGTGTTGCTACAAGTCAGAATCCACTCAAGGTCACCTAGCAACAACAAACAACGATAGGTTAGATGCTTGCAATTAACTTTTGCAGATTCAGTGCCACTTCTCCCTGGCTCCAGAGGCTTGCGTAGGCTGTTCATCACCCAGTCTCTCCAGATGAGGTGAAAAGTGTCCCGAGAGCTACTGCTTGCCTCAGCCCTCGTGTGCCACCTGATCCAGCTTACAGGGTGCCACCTAGCTCAAATCTGGCATTTCTCTGCTGTTTCTGAACTGTCTCTTCCTCCCCTTATTGCTCAGTCTGACTCTTCAACTTCGTCTTTGAAGTTCAGGACTCGTATATCATCATATATAATCATTTCATTTGTTTTTTCGGGTCTTTGTTGTAAGAAGGACCACAGAAAGCCTCTGACTATTCTACCGTCTTAGCTCTGCCTTGCCTAAGCTAGAGTTCTGTATCCCCAAACAGAAAGAACTGTGACCTTATATTTTAAAATGACATCCCAGTAATAAGGGAAAATAATCAGTAGTTCACAATAAATATAACTGAATCTCAGAAGCTGATTATTTGAAGTTATATTTAAAACAACCTGAGCCAACAATCAAAAATAAGTGATTTGTTTTCTCACTAGTAAGGTTTCAAACAATGTAATACATAGGCTGCTGTATTCATCCCTTCTCTTACCTTACTATTTCTACCACAGTCTCTTAAATTAATATTTTACCAGCCACCAAGGAGCCAATCTTGATGGATGACGAGCCCATGTGAGCAGAGTAGAACTGGACTCCATCGTTTTCAAGGCTGAGACTTTTCGGAAGCAGATCCCCCGGCCTTTCTTCCTAAGTGCCTCTGGGTGGGTTCCAGTTGCCCATCTTTGTGTTGGTGGTCCAGCACTTAACCATTTTTGCAACCCAGGGACTCCTTTAAATTTATATAATGGAAGTTTTATTCTTGAGGGAGTTGCACTCTCTTTCTCTCCCCTGGGTAAAAAAGTAAGTGTAAAACATCAGTTGTAAAAACATTAGGGAAACATTAGTCAATGTTCTGAAACACAGTTTCGGGTTATGTTCCACTATGTAGTAAAGTAAAGGATTAATGCATTTGTGTTTTTCCTTGCTTTTTTTTTTTTTTTACTCTATAATCAGCTTAATTAAGACCCTGTTTTTTAGCATTAATTGAGAAACTTTCACTCACTTCGAATTTCCCTAATGTAGGCCTTTATTAATTTATTAGTAGGAACACTAGTGTCTGGAGTAGTATTTCATACTAGATTGTGCATTTGGAGAAGAATATTTCTCTAAAATTAAAAGTCTTTAAATCTTCAAAATTAAAAAGTCTGCTCTTTGAAGGATAGGACATTTAAAGATAGTGTGTGTGAGTGTGTTTGTGTGAGAGAAAGAGTCCAATCTGAGATGGGAGACTAAACAAAAAGTAAAGGCCCAACATAAGTTTTTTTTTTTTTTTATCATATCTTGCTTTAAAGGCACAGCAAGAAGGTTTTGAGATTCTTGAGGACATGTGGTTTGTGAAGACATTGTTGGGCTTCCACAATAAGGGCCTGGCTGTTAGGCTAGTGGGCTGAACGGTAGTGAAGACCCTCTTTCTCCACATCAACACGTATGGGAGGGGGAGGGGGTTAAGAAAAAATTTCCAGGTCTTCATTTTCTCTCCCCACAAAAATAAACAAATAAACAAGAAATAAATAGTAACTTTGAAAAACCCTGTGGGTGATACGAGACAAATTTCTAGACTTAAGATTAGTAATTTTAGAAAATATTTGTCCTCGAATCACACTGTCCTACAGAGCTTCTAATAGTGGCAGTTGTTCTTTTTAAAAATACTTTACACCATCAAGAGCTTCTAGAGCATTAGTGAGCCAAGGTAAAGAGTTTGCTGTTAAATGCTGACAGCAAGAGCCTGCTCAGTGTCCACACTATCACACAGAAATGTCAAAGCTGGTGGCCAAAATGCTGCAAGAAATTTAGCCGTATCACACTGTGGTAGCTTCATGTCGTAGATGAATTTATTTGAAAGTTTATTTGCTTAACAAAGTAAATAACTGGAGCATCTCTGACTGGTTAAAAAGCCTGATTTCTTCATCACTTCTAATTATTTTCGTAATGTATTTATGGCTTTGTTTTCCTGTGCTTGCTCAGCGTTTTCTTTTCCCCCCTCCTAAGTGAATCGTACCCACCTTTTTGTCCTATAGATAGGAAATAAGAATCAAGATGTTAATCTGATGTGTGCTGAAAATTTCTATTCCTCAATTCTTGTAAGAATCTTTAGGTGTATGCTTTAATGAGTTAGGGAATCTAGCTGCTTGTCCTTCACAAATGTGGTCAGATTTAACAAAACGCAAAAAGTCATAGGTGATTTATTAAGTCATTTGTGGCACCTTTCACACATCGTTCTTTTCAATTGTTGAAATATTACCTCGGGTGCTTCTAAAATTCATAAACTCATAACGGAGTGATTGAGAATAGCTGAGATACATCTGGGAAGTGTTCCATTAAGACAAAGCAGAATATAAAGAATTACCATGTGACAAAACAGGGAAATCCCAGGGAACTTCAGAAAAAGAAAAAGACTTCTCCTGGGAGTTTCCATCTGGACTTGCTTTAAATAACTTTTTTGCTGCCCCTTGCCAGGACATGTAAAGTTGGGAGGAGAATCAAGGACGCTGTACCCTTAAGATTCAATACCCAGCACTGTGCCTTGCATGGAGTAGGTCTTTAAATTTGGCTTAATGTTTTTATGCATTGATTTGCAATATTACCAACCTTCCCATCTTCCACAGCATTCCTCTCATGAGGTAATGCGTCTCCTGCAGTACAGCACACTCACGATCTTTTCCAATTCATGGCTATTTTTAGTTCTACATTGAAGGACTTGTTACAAATCATTGAATGTTGAGGTAAGTTAAAAATATACAAGTACATCTTCTAAAATTACTGACTTAAGATGGCACAGTTTTAAAATTTAAATAGACTCTTCATGCACTCCTTGTATTCATTGACCTTTTTTACAGGATCATTTTACTTTTACCAAGACTTTGTGTAAGTAGAACATAAAAGGTTTTAAGTCATTGGGATTTGGGAATTTATGATAGAGTGGCTACTGTTAATTAACCTGATGAATGCACCTCTAATTTATTTTTTAAAATATGTATTTAATAAAAAAATGGTAAGGAATGCCTATATTTGTCAATGATGCAAAATATAACGTTTCCTATTGTATTCACCCATCTTTTATATTACAACTGCTTGTATGAAATCCTTTATAGTACTATTTTTTTCTAATTATTATAATGACTCACGGATTTTCAAGATTTAATTTTCTTCAAATAGCTGTAATTATAATTCACCTTTAAATATGCAAATTGATGTAACTTGGTCAACATGTCAAGATTTCCTAAAGTAACTTTACTGTCAGGCAATGACAAGGAGTTACTTGTCTGTTCAGTTTTTCACAGGCCTAGGATACATAATCACTCAATCCCTAAGAACGATTCCTTTAATGGAGAAAGGTATAAAATACCATACTCTGAGCTCTGGGGATGTGTATTAAGTTGTTCTCAGCGGGTACTAGAGCTGAGCAGGGTGATATCAGTTATTTAAAATTGTTCCAATAATGTAAAAATAATTTTCTCTAGAGCATGTTCATATTTATGCCTTATCCAAACTGTAATCTACCTCTTCCACTTTTGTGATTCTTAATGTATTTCATCCATGGAGTCTAGAAGTGAATATTGGGAGGGGGATTCAGACAAATAGAATGTAAATATTTTCCAACGTCTCAAAAATGATCGATGTCCATTACTGATAGTTTTACTCATTAGCTTGTATAAAACAATCAAAATTTTACCTTAGGGAAGTAGAACCTCTTTAATGAATTATAGGGAAAGAATCAAATATCTAAGGTTATGGCAAAGACACAAGAAATCACAGCCTTTTTTTGTATTTTTTTATTTTAATTTAAAGGAACATATTGAGAATTTTGAGGCTTCTGCCATGAATAAAATAAAACAAAAATGGCTCATAAATAAAGAAATCACATGAGCAAGAAAAAAGGATGAAACATTTTATAAAAAGCCTCTCTGACAGCTGGGCGGGTGAGGTTATGAGGGGCAAATGAGATGAACAAGCCAAAAATTGTATTTTTAACACTAAGCAAAATTATCATATGTATAAAACCCAGACCCAGTGCCGTTGAGTCGATTCCGACTCACAGCGACCCTATAGGACAGAGTGGAACTGCCCCACAGAGTTTCCAAGGAGCGCCTGGCAGATACTATAGTATCCACATATTCAGAAAGAGCAATCCTCTCCTTCTTGGCAATTGTTTGAGTCACAGAGACGCTCTTGAGACCATGTAAGTCATTTCTTACTCAAATTCTCCCACCCCAGAATGATTTCTAATAAATTAAAAATCTGATAGGAGTTCTAACCCCTTACATTCAGATCCCAAGGAATTCTTTTATAAAGAAACCTTCCCTGTAAAATCAGTGAGAAAACATGATCTAACAGGTCTTGGGCAGAACTGCAATTACTATCGTAAGAGAGAATCACACATACATATAAAATGCAATTAGGTTGAGACAATTAAAATTAACTTACATATAGATGAAATCAAGTAAGCAAATCTTATGAACTTCAAGACGATGACCTACTGCAACTTCTCACTGTTTTTCCCCTAGAGTCATATAGGCACTCTTTTAAAAATCATAATGCTAAAATGGCTTGCTGTTTCATTACAATTTGGGGCCAAAGGTCTCAATATGATTTACAAATTAACTAAATAACCCTTGGCAACTCTAAGAAAATGTTATTAGGGGAATCCATAAAAATCCATTTTACAGAAGCTGATTTATTTCCTTTAGTGGAATTATTCAAACCATGTTTAAAACTTTTCTGTGCCTTTTCAAAATAGAAATGATTTATCTCTGGGAAGTAAATCTAGGTCAGATCGTAACCTACCACTCACTGCATCTGCTATGCAGCTTCAGATTTGATGCCATAAACATTCTGTCTAAAGGGAATTTTTTAGCAGTTGAGCTTTCCAAAGCTAACTTTCCCGTACACATTAGTTTCAAACCTATATCGTTAAAGAACATTGAAAATGTACACTAAATTAATCTAAAAAATTATATGGAAATAAAGGAAGTTAATTTTCAACCACTGAATCCTGTTGAAGCAGTTATTTTTAACTGCTTTAACACGAAATTCTCAATGGAAAACTTTTCCGTAAATTCTTAGGTCTCAAATTTTAGTTAAACCTTAGGCAACATTGTTTTTTAAGGAGGTATTTCTCTCCCTTTTCTCTCCTTCTACTGCCTGGCCCCTTCTCCACCCCAGCTTCCAGGAGCCCAATGTTTCTGCATTTCCTTCTGGCTGTACAGTTCAGAACTGTCTACTCCTGTTTAGCATCTAATTTTATACTCAAAAGCACTTTTCTTTCAGCTTATCCCCCTGTGGGCTGATCCTGGCTAGATGTTAAAATTGATCTCATTGCACTTACGTGGATGTGGCACCATATGCCTTTTGAGGTGATTTGACATGTTTTATTCCACTTAACCTTTCATAATACTTCTATGAGGAGTTAAGGACACAGAGAATAGAATCTGTGTTTGTGTTTCACAGATGAGGAAACTGAGCCATTATAAAGTTCAATTTCAAGGTCATTTAGCTAGATTAACAAAGGTTATGCAGCTATAATTAAAACATTCCTCTCTCTTAATCAAGTGTTCTTCATGTGATATAATGATGCAATTATGAAGGTTTATTTTTTTAATAGGCTTACAAATGGCTTCAGATAATTTATGAAAATTAAATTCCTTTTTTGTGTGTGTAGCTTATTGCTTTTTTTCATCAATTTAAACAAACATTCATTCGTTGAAAATTTACTTTGCTGTAGGCACTCAGTGTAAGTGTTCAGACTCCACACAAGCGTTAAAAAAAAAAAAAAAGATCCTTTCTTCCCTTGGGTGAATCTGGAGGAAATTATGCTAAGTGAAATAACTTAATCACAAAGCAAACATTGTATGAGACTACTATTGTAAAAAGGCTTACACACAGAAAAAAGGAACCTTTGATGGTTACGAAGGAATAAAGGGGCGGGGAGAGGAAATCACTAAAAAAAAAAAAACAAAAAAAAAACTAGATAGTAGAAAAGTGTTAACTTTGGTGAAGGGAAAGACAACACACAGTGTAGCAAAGTCAGCACAATTGGACTAAGGCAAAGTCATAAAAGCTTCCTAGACACATCCAAACACCTTGAGGTATCGAGTTACTGGTCTGAGGGCTGGGGACCATGGTCTAGGTCAATTGGTATAACATAGTTCATAAAGAAAACGTTCTACATCCTACTTTGGTGAGTGGCATTTGGGGTCTTAAAAGCTTGCTAGCAGCCATTTAAGATAAATCTATCGGTCCCATCATGTTTGGAGCAAAGCAGAATGAAAAAAACCAAAGACACAAGGAGAATATTAGTACGAAGGACTAATGGACGACATGAACCATAACCTCCACCAGCCTGAGTCCAGAACAATTAGATGGTGCCCAACTATCACCACCAACGGACCCTGACAGTATCACAATAGAGGGTCCTGGACAGCGGGAGAAAAATGTAGAACAAAATTGAAATTCACAAAAAAAGAAAGAGACTGGAGGAACCCCCAGACTATGGCCCCCAGACACCCTGCTAATTCAGAACTGAAGCTACACCTGAAGCCCACCTTTCAGCCAAAGATTAGACAGGTCCATAAAACAAGCAATAACACACAGGAGGATTGTGCTTCTTATTTCAATCAAGTATATGAGACTGAATGGGCAACACCTGCCCAAAAGAAAAGACAAGAGGCAGATAGGGACAGGAAAACTGAACAAATGGAGAATCCACAGTGGAAAGGGAAAGGGGGAGAGTGTTGACACATTTCAGGGATTTCAACCAATATCACAAAACAATTTGTGTAGAAAAATGTTGAATGAAATACTAATTTGCACTGTACATTTTCACCTAAAACACAATAAAATTAAAAAAATAATAGATTCTTCCTTTGAGGAGCTCACAATTTGGTGGCCAAGTCACATGTGTAAAATTTTATCATTCGGTGGGATGGATTTTATGATGAAACTATGTGCAGAACACTTTAGGAGGATGAGAAGAGAGAAACTAAGTAGGAAGAAAAGGTGCTCTTAGATGAAACTATACAATAAATTTGCATTATGTTCTGAAAAATAAATAGGGTATAAAAGATAGAGAATAAAAATTAGTTCAGATATGTAAAGAGAAAAAAATTTTTTTTTTTTAAAGAGAACTTTAAAAGTGTGGAGAGTTGAAAGTGTCAGTTATGTTCATATAAACAGCAAATTTGGGATAATTTCCATATAGGTGGAAAATAAAAAGGCAAGGGAAAGGAGGACCTGAGAACAGTTTTTGAAACTTTGTCATGTGAGAAGAGTTGGAAAGCATCAATTAGGGAAAGTGGTAGAAGGCCTTTGAACATTTTTTTAAGAAGAGGAGGGATATGATTCAATCTGTGTTCAGAAAGTCACCTTTGGGGCAAAGTGGATGAATGGTTGGAGAAGGCAAGACCGGATGTAGGAAAACCAAGGTAGAAAAAAAGCTGTGGGGGAGGTGTGGAAGAAAGAATACTTTTTCTACAGGTACCTATTCCTGGTTATTAACCCTGGGTCCTCATTCTGTGTTTCCTGTCACGAGTTGTGGCTTCCACTTCTCAATGGCTTTCATAATAAGATTTTTTTTTTCAATGTGAGCATTTTCTTTCCCAATATATTGTATTATTTTTCTATTTAGGTAATGTTTTTCCTCAAGTTCTCATCTATGTCTTTTGCAATTAGTACTTTCGTACTATTTACACTTGTTTTGGTTATGATTTTAAGCAAAGAAAAAAAAAGGTATTGTGAACACAGAGACATTTAGATCTTATTGTGGAAACTCCTCCCTTACTGTGGGAATAATTTTCTTGATTCAACAAGAGTCATTATGAAAGACAGGTAATGGGTCAGCATGCCTGGTTAGGAAGACTGGCTCTGCCTCTTACTAGGTATACATCTAGGCAAAGTTACTTAATCTCTCTATGAATCTGTTTCCCTGTTTTAAAAATGAGGTTAACTGTTTCTCTCTTATAGAAATGTTGTGAGAATCAAATGAGCATTACCCAAAAAAGTCTTAGAACTGTGGCACACTGAATATGCTTAATAAATGTTTGTCAGCACCACCACCCACCATCATCATATTGTGGGGGGAAAAAGGCTTTATTCTAAAGGGTATTCAGAGGACAAACATTTAAGACAGAAAAATGTGCATTCCATCAAGCTTCTCATTCATTTGGTAACACAGGTTCCAAACCACAGAAACCCGGCCCTAATGTAATAGACTCATTCCACATATGATATAGTCCTTTGGCTAGTATATTAGTTCTAAAATATGTGCTAAGGTATCCATTATTAGCTTAGTCTATAACTACAAAGAACACCCCAAATTCTGACCACTCATCACTCATCAGAAATGTCTGCTTTTTTTGTTTTCTCACAGGAAATTGTATGTGTGTGCTTGAAGATAATATTTGGTGTTTTTATGATTCCTAAATTTATCTTTTAAGTATTTGCGTATCAATAGAGTTAATGTTCTCTTTTCATAGCAATGGAAACTGTTAATTAATAGAATAATATACCTTCCTTAGACGACATTTTCCTTGACTTTTCCACAACAGGTATCCTTCTATATCTTTGCCAAGTTTTGTTTGTTTTTCTGCTTCCTTATGCTATGCAGGTTCCACTTTATCTTTCGACCCTCTGTTCTTTCTCTGTATGTTATCTCCGTTACAGATTTCAATCGCTCTTATGGGTTCAATTAAAATCTCTTATTTGTAAGATATCTAGATATCCGTCTGTAGTCATGACCCCCATCTCCCCCAAACTCTACTTTTATCACCAATTTTTGACTTGAATAATTTACCATCACCTCAATGTCAGCGTATCTAAACAGAAACATCGCTTTTCCTCACAAACTCTCAGATTCTTCTATTGGTACCATCTTATCCTGAATCTTGGAGATTTAAAACTGTGGGAGGCAAGGTGGTGTTCAGATTAAGAGAAGGGTTTTAGGATTAGACACACTGTGGCTTGCTCTGGCTCCATCGTTGGTAGTTTTGTGACCTTTGGTGACCTAACTTCTCTAAGCCTTAATAATCTTACAGGTACAAGGATTTTGTATGAGAGTTAAGATTCTTAGCTCTGTGCCTGGTACAATGCAAGAGGTCAATGACTTTTAGCTGTCCCCACAGGGTTTCTCTACATTATAGGTATTTACAAGTATCCTTATGTTTTTAATGAATACTTCACCTGTTCATGTGTTTCCTATATCACTCTGACATTAATTCACACTACTCACATCTCAGGCAGGACTTCTTCTGTTCTTATTTATTTATTATTTGTTCACTTCCTACAGCTGCATCTTTAAGAGGCCATCATTCAGAACCAGACCCATTTATATTCTTGACCTGAAGATGATAGGAACATGAAAGTACATTTGCAATCTCACCACATCTCTTGAATCGCTGGTTGCCTTTGCCATGCCCATACTCTCGGATGAACTTCAGTTTTCCCAACCTCGTGAGACCAGTCTACTTCCCATTCTTGCAACTCCTGCTGGCTTCCTATTCCCATAATTCTTTGTGCCCAGACAACTAGCAAATATATCAATATGACACTTGTAAATTCCTTTTCCTTCATTGCCCCCAAGTTTAGGAATACCCTTATGTCTGAATTACAGCCCGGGCCTGTATGTCTAATGGTCAGTCTCTGCTCAGTGAGATAAATCTTGATTCACTTCTCAGGTACTTTGAATGCCTTGCCATTTCCTTCGCCTTTGAATTCAGTGCTGCTGAATCTGCCATGACCTACATTTTCCTTTGTTCTGTTTTCTGATTCCTCTGTTTTAGCTGGTTTGAAGTTTACTCATTGTTCCCTAACTCTGTCTTGTTCGTTCCTTTTCTGTACATTGATCAAACTACTGCCATAGCCTGGGACATTTACCTCTATCTCTTAACCTATTTTTTTACTTCCCACACTCCTATGTCTAGCTTACATCTCCCGTGACACCTTCACTAATCATTGTAGCTCATGGGGCTTTTCTTTTGTTGTCTCTGAACTGATTTACTGGTCTTTCACTTATTATTGCTTTGTGTTTTCAGATATTTTATTATTTTCCTTCCAAGCACAGGGATTATGTATTATGATTCAAAACTGGCTAAATAGGTAATGAATATCAATTTGATCAAGCAGGTAGGTATTGTATTGACATCAAAACAGCCAATTAGAGAAGTAAGAATTTAAACACAAAGATTGGCACTGACTCAGCAATATCTTTATTTTAAAGATTTTTGGTATAAAATCAATATTCTAACCTAAATATAAAGGGGCTCTGGTGGTGCAAAGGTTAAGCACTCTGCTGGCTGATAACTGGAAAGCTGGTGCTTCAAACCCATCCAGCGTGGGAGAAAGACCTGGTGATCTGCTCCCGTAAACATCACGGCCTAGGAAACCCTATGGGGCAGCTTTACTCGTTCACTTGGGGCCACTCTGTGTCGAAATTGACTTGACAGCACCTAGCAACAACAATCCAAATACATTTTGATAATTAAATATATATGTACATAGATGCATATATTATATATATATAAAAACCCAGTGCCGTCGAGTTGATTCTGACTCATAGCGACCCTATAGGACAGAGTAGAACTGCCCCATAAAGTTTCCAAGGAGCTCCTGGCAGATCTGAACTGCCGACCCTTTGGTTAACAGCAGTAGCACTTAACCAGTACGCCACCAGGGTTTCCGTGTATATATATATATATATATACACCAAACCCAGTGCTGTCAAGTCAATTAATATATATATGTTTGAAATATATGTAGTATGTATGTGATATATATAGCCCTGGTGCTGCAATGGTTAAGTGTTTGGCTGCTAAGTGAAAGGTCGGCAGTTTGAACCCACCAGCAGATCTGCAAGAGAAAAGACCTGCTCCCGTGAAGATTACAGCCTAAGAAACCCTGTGGGGCAGTTCTACTCTGTCATATAGAGGTGCTATAAGTCAGAATCAACTCGATGGTACACCACAACAACAACATGGATATATGTAGTATGTGTGTGATATACGTGGTATTACTTGGCTGCTAACCAAAAGCCAAGTGGTTCAAACACACCAGGCATTCCACAGAAGAAAAGACCTGGTGATCTGCTCCTATAAAGATTAAAGCTTAGAAACTTATGGGGGCAGCTCTATTCTGTCATATATGATCACTATGAGTCAGAATAGACTCAATGAGATACAACAGCAACAATGTGATACATATGTGTGTGTATATATAGGGTTGAAGCAGACATAAAATTAGTACTCCATATTAAATATTATGGCTGTGATCAACAATATTTGTTGGGGAAGTTACTGGGACTTCATATAACCTCACTAACCATCTAAAAACTTGACCCCTCCAGGCTTTGTTTAATATTATCATTTACAAATTATCATTTACAAAGTGTCAAAATCAACATATTCTTCATCTTCCATAACTCTTTCATGAGTGAATTATTTTTTCTTTTGAATTTTTTGTAGTTACTATGTGTTTTCAGTAAAGGAAGGCATACCTACTCAAGGATTCTTTCTGAACTGTTACGAAATACAGATTTTGAGACATATTATGTGGATTACGTATGACCCAGGGAACTCCAGTGGTACAAAAAGTTGGTGGTATGAGGTAAGGATAAGATCTTTTTTTGTAGCAATTTTATTTTATTTTGTGAAACTTTTCAAAATATGGGGTAATACATAAAGGCACCTGGCGATGGCCGCACAGAAATGTTGTTCCAGTCTCCTTCTTCTTAGTGCTGCATTCTGCATTGTCTTCTAAATCCCTGGACAATAAAAATGCTTTCCTCCTGGCACACAGAAATCAGGAAATATACTTACAAGGTTTATCTCCCAGTAAAAAAGCCAAAAGAGACAAAAGTTTTGAAAAATCACATTTCCAGGGTACAATACCTAATAACAAAACACTTTCAACATAGCAATGTGGCACTAACGCCTGTTTCTTCAGTTTCACACAGTTAAATAGGTTTCTGCCTGGTGGCAGCAAACACTAAAAATAGGAAAGCAACTTCCACAAAAACCTGAGAGGTGTAAAATATAGGTGAGCAAATGTATATCCTGTTACATATGAATGGGATAAAGTGGTATTGTTCTAAGAAAAAGTCCTTACCATCCTGTAAATTTTACTGAGAAGCAATCTGTATAGCAAGACATATCTCCACATTTCTGAGTGTTTGAAAATGGTTAAGCTTTCATAAAGCTTGCCAGGATCATATATTGTGCATTCAATTCTGTGTCTCTTCCTTCTTTGAGACCCTTCGGGGCCTCCTTGAGACCTCCTTTCCTATATGCTAACAGAATGGAATGCTAAGGAACTTCTAGTACCTCCTAGACAAATGTTAGTTCCCTAAAGCATGGTTTATTAAAATTTTGTGTATTGAAACCGTGGTGGAGTAGTGGTTAAGTTCTACGGCTGCTAAACAAGAAGATGGCAGTTCAAATCCACCAGCCACTCCTTGGAAACTCTATGGGGCAGTTCTACTCTGTCCTATAGGGTCACTATGAATCAGAATCGACTTGGGCCAGTGCGTTTTTTGTTTGTTTGTTTGTTTTATGTTGAGAAGACACTGTGCTTCAATGAAAAGTCCCGTTTTTGGTTTGAGATCTTAAAAGAGAGTGAGCCTGTGAAGTTGTGGATAATGTCACTCATGAATTTCAAGGGCAGATATATACCTAAATGGCTATTCAAGCAGTTTGGCAGGGCTCAAAAAACAACTGCAAGATAGGAATTTAGCATTTCACAATAGTTATACTAATACTTTTCACTAAGCCTCATGCTTCTTTTGAAATTGGCTTGTTATTGCTCTACTATTTTGATTTGAAATAAAGGTTGCTTTTCTCCAAGAACTCGAGGCAATCATTCATCAATTCATTCTGTCCATTTATTCATATGAAGTAGCTACAATTATAACTTATCATTTATATGAGATTAATTGAATCATATAGCACCATTACTGACAACTTTATTCACAATAAATCTTCACTGCTCAAAATTATGAAAATGACCACCATTCAGTGTCATGTGTCTTTTTGATCTTCAGTTTAGCCAGGGAAACAACAAAAGATGTAATTCAAATGAGTAGTCAAATCCTTTGGCTTTGTGTTGGGTAGATCTGAAATGAATCGGAAGTGAGCAAATGAGAGTGGAGGGTTGAGGTATAGATATATAAGCAAATCTTGTCATGTGGCCATGCTCACTATCTAACCATGCAGCTTTGATGGTGGCTCCTCCAGTTGCCAGATACCTCTTCTATGTCATCTTGATCCTTTTTAGTACACATATTCTTAGAGCTACATAAACCATTTATTTGCTTATGCCAATATGTGCATGAGCTTTTTTTACCTTTATAAAGTCAATTAAATTGACAGGTATCCAACATTTATGTTTCTTGAATTAATTAGCTTTTACTGTAGTCTCTCAGTAGCTTACAAAAAACATTTAATTCTTTCCTAAGTTATACATGGGCTATGTGTCTACTACGGGTTAGCTGCAGGTTGGCTGTGGCATTTTTGGTTCATCTGGGATTGGTTCCATGTGTTTCTTATTCTAGAACCCAAGCTGAAGCAGAAGCCACTGTTTGCAACATGTTGCTTCTATGATGTGGAGCAGGGACAGGAGAGCCTGAATCAACACACATAACTGCTTGGAAGGCTTCAATTTGGATGTGGAAAGTGTTACATCCATTTACTCCCCACTAGTCAAAATGTGTCACGTGGTCACCCCCTAAGCAATGAAGTGAACATGAATACTTCTCTCACACAATGTGCAGGCAGGTTTGGTGGCAGCACTTGAGGATGTATAAGCAATGAATAGTTAGGAAAATAAAAACAATATGTCTCTCTTTCAGCTTCTTCTGCATCATACTTTCGCTCACATTTTGTTTGGAGTACCTTTGGGTGATTTTAGGATCTGACTGAGGAGACAATGGGGTACATTTTCTTTGTGTTTAATAGAACATCTTTAGTGGTTTATATACATTTCTGTGAGAAGTTAAGGCATTTTCTAGGTATAGGAATAGCTTTCAGAATATTACCACTTTCCACTGTACTACCTTATCTGGTTTTATGATGTGAAAGTTCAGGACCATGGGCTATATACAGCAAAATATATAAGGAAAAAAAAAAGGCATTACAATGGGTATTTCAGAGATGCCTGGATGTGGGATGGTTGTGGTACTTGTCAGCTTTTATACATTTATAGATATTTATTATCTCATTCTATGTATGCATTCTGTACCTAATTTTTATTGTAATTTTGTATTATCTTACTTAATGAAGGCCACGCAACTGAGTAAGATCCAACCCACAAAACCCGCGTCCGCTCCTTATCAGAGATAATAAACCATAGAGTATTAATTCATTAGAAGAATCAAACATGAAAATCTTTTAAGTTACTTCAATGATTTAGTCATATTCCCTATGTCATTTATTAGACAACTTACCCAAAAGGTCAGTTTTTTAATGATAAATTATTAAAGCCAACCTAGGTATTAACACAGTGGTTATGGAAGGCAGACAAATGGGCAGCTGAATTCTGATTTTAGTTACTAATTTTTGACCCTGTGCAAACTACGTTATCTTTTTACGCTTCAGTTTCTCCATTTGTAAAATAGAGATAATGGTATTTATGCTATACTGCAATTGGAAGGTTTTAATGAAGCCATGGATTTGGAACTCAGCATTATGCCTAGGAACAACAGATTGTTGTTATCACTCTTCCCCTAGAGCTGGAAAAGATAAGACTTTCCCCAAATGGTTTTTAGTAAAATCTTAAAATAGTGAAGTCAATACACATTTTGGTTTTCTTAAATGCTGTGAAAACTGACTTTCTTGCTTTCTATTTCTCTACAGTGGGGTACTGGTGGTTCAGTGAGAGAATTTTTGCCTTCCTTGTGAGAGACTCGAACTCAATTCCAGGCCAATGCACTTCATGTGAACAGGCTTGCTTATTATAGCGGTGAACATGTTTCATGGGACCTCCCAGACTAAGACAGACTAGGGAGAAAGATCTGGCTATGTACTTCTGAAAATCAGCCAGTGAAAATCCTGTAGATTACAACTGTTGGATCCTTAACAGATCATGGGGATGGAACAGGGCTGGGCAGAGTTTAGTTCCATGGTACATGGGGTCACCATGAGTCAAGGGCCAACTAGATGGCGGCTAACAATATTTCTCTACAGTTTCTCCTTAATAAGTTAGGAAGATTCTTCTGGCTACAGTTTCCACACATGCTCAGGGAGGAGACAGGAAGAATGAGGAACAAAAACAAACACTGCATACCAGGAGAAACCAACAATAATAGAATGCAGCAAATCTGTGCCAGGTCCAAGAAAGCCACGCAGGATCCCTGGTGAAATGCCCTCCTTTTGCCCCACCTCACCTCAAGAAGTCATCACTAGGAAGCAAACATTGGTAGCAGGAGAGGATATCCTTAGATCTGCCTGCATTCTGACACTATCTTTTTGGCACATTCTAATGTAAGATATTCCTATTAGCACTCTACATCCATTTTGACTACTGAGTAGAGCCAATTCCAGGAGCCAAGAGGAACTTCCCTGGTGAGGACACAATACAGGAGGTAGAGGAACAGGTGAGTGCAGCAAGAGGTGGGACCATTTGTTGAGCCCCCAAAGAAGGATAATTTGCTGAGAATTCCTTATCTACGCTGGCCTCTCCTAAGGGAAAACAATAAAAGATGAGAATTTACAGAGAGTAAGAAGAAAGGGTGTAAGTTATTTCCACTTGGAAAATGGGAAAAGGGAAAGTACAAAATGGGGAGAATAATAGTAACATATGTCATGAAAATTCTCTGTTAACAATAAAAGTAAGTATAATTCTTAGACTATTAGAGTTCAGATAAATCATAGAGCTCTTGGTGAAAATTTACTTTTCTAAGTTGATTTCAGTATAGAAGCTATTCTAGCATTTGCCATGGTGGGTGGGGTTATAGTTTTAAAGACTTTTTCATAAAAAAAAATATGACGTATTCCAATAATGGTCCTGGACAAGTTGAGATGAATAAAGACTTCTCAGTTCCTGTAAAATAGCCATTCCGTTTCTTCTATAATATTCTGAAACTCCAAGAGTTCTACACCAATTAATATTACCCTCATTATAATTAATCTGGGCATGTTGAGAAAACTTCAACAAATGATCCAGATTTTCTGTTACTTCTGCCTAACTATTGTAGTCCACATTTCCTTATGTAAATGTTCTTTATTTCTCAAAGCATTGACTAAACACCTATTATGTTATTAACAAATTGTTTTAGTGTGTTACATTGGTAACCCACAATGAACTTCACCTCCTAGTATTTGTCCCCTCCTCTTGAATTTCTGGCCATATGGGATGATTTTACTAATAAAATATGAAAGAAATCATATCATTCAGTTCCTGCTCTAAACATTAAAAAGACCAATTTCTGCTTTTTTTTTTTTTTTAAATTTTGGAAATCTACCTTGTGAAACTGGAGCCCTGATGGCTCAGTGGTTAAGTGTTTGGCTGCTGACCCAAAAGGTTGGCAGTTCAAATTTACCAGCAGCTCCTTGGAAACCCTATGGGTCAGTTCTACTCTGCCCAGTAGTGTCACTATGAGTCGGAATCTACTTGACGGAAACAGATTTGGTTTCTTTGGTTACTTGATGAAACCAGGCACCACGTTATATGTACATCAAGACTATCCTAATAGAGAGGATACATAGGCCATACATGATAGATGAGGTACTACTTGGAAAGAGAGCATGAGGAGGAGAAATGAAGAGTCCCAGCTGACAGCTCTAAGGCTCCAGACATATGAAAGAGGCCTTCCAGTCTAGGCCATCCATCAACTGAATGCAGCCACAAAAATATGTGGGATGTGTCAACCTAACCGAAATATCAAAATCAAATGAAAAGATAGCTCTTCCTGAATTCCTGACCCACAGAAATGTAAGCAATTAAAAAAGGCACTGTTTTATGCCACTAAATATTAAGGTGGTTTATTTCTCAGCAATGGATAATTGAAACAAAAGCTGTTCTTGCTCTCTAGCTTACAATATTTTGGGGAAGTGGCATAACCTTATAATAGAGATCAATACAAGGCAATATAATTAAGTGCCAATATGAGGTAGGGGAAGCCAAGAAGAGGTAGAGGTCAGTGTGTATAATAATATTACAGGATTAAGAGAAGACACTTGGAAAAATTTGGGATTTTGGCCAAACCTCTAAAGTCAGGTAGAACTGGTATAAAAAGAGAAGAATCTATAAATTGGAGAGGATGACCTAGAAATTAAATAAATAGGACAAGTTGGTATTTTAGTAAATAAGATACAGGCCCTGGAGAGAAAAAGAGAGACAGAGACCCACACATGTATCCCACTAACTCACTGCCATCAAGTCGATAATACGTATCCTATATCTCTTATATAGTTGGGTATATATATATATATATAAAATGGTGAAAGTTGATGATTTGGCAGTAATGATATAGTTTAGAAGCTTTGTAATGATGTAATCACATTCGTAATGAGATCTGATATAATGTAATCACCTCCATGATGAGATCTGCTATGAACAGCCAATCAGTTGAAAGGGAGTTTCCTTGGGCGTATGGCCTGCATACAATATATGTGGACTTTTTGGCAAATGTCGTTTGTTTTTGCTCACTCTGGATCCTAATCTGCCCTTTAGTTCTTGGAACTTGAGATAGCAGCTTATCTGCCTATCTTGGGATTCAATGGACTCCACAGCCTGTGAGCCAGAGGCCTGCATTCTGACCTGTGGATCTTAGGTTTGCCAGCACCTGCAACTACATGAGTCAGGAGAAGCCTCCAGCCTGACTCACAGACTTGGACTTGGGACTCGCCAGCCTCTACAACCACATGAACCATTTCCTTAATATAAACCTCAGTGTGTGTATATGTGTGTGTGAGTATGTGTACATACACACACACACATATATATGTGCTTCACTGGTTTTGCTTCTCTAGAGAACCCAGCCTAAGACAATATATACATATATATGCATATATATATATAGTTTTTTTTTTTGTTGTTGTTGTTGTTAGGTGACTTTGAGAGTTCTGACTCACAGTGACCCTATGTACAACAGAATGAAACATTGCCTGGTCCTGTGCCATCCTCACAATTGTTGTTATGCTTGAGTCCATTGTTGCAGCCACTGTGTCAATTCACCTCATTGAGGATCTTCCTCTTTTTCGCTGACCCTCTACCAAGCATGATGTCCTTCTCAAGGGACTGGTCCCTCCTGATAACATGTCCAAAGTATATAAGATGAAGTCTCGCCATCCTTGGTTCTAAGAAACATTCTGGTTGTACTTCTTCCAAGGCAAATTTGTTCAGTCTTCTGGCAGTCCAAAGTATATTCAGTATTCTTTGCCAACACCATAATTCAAAGGCATCAATTCTCCTTTGGTCTGCTGGGTCACCTTCCTCTGGAATGCGCACAAATAGGAATCTTTCCCAGTCAGTTGGGCAGGTAGCTATCTTCCAAAGTTCTTGGCATAGACGAATGAGTGCTTCCAGTGCTGCATCCGTTTGTTGAAACATCTCGATTGGTATTCCAACAATTCCTGGAGCCTTGTTTTTTTGTCAATGCTGTCACTGCAGCTTGAACTTTTTCCTTTGTTACCTTTGGTTTTTGATCATATGCTACCTCCTGAAATGGTTGAATGTCAGCCAATTCTTTTTGGTACAATGGTTTTGTGTATTCCTTCCATCTTCTTTTGATGCTTCCTGAGTTGTTTAATATTTTTTCCATAGAATCCTTCTGTATTGCAAATCGTGGCTTGAATTTTCTGTTTAGTTCTTTCATCTTGAGAAATGCCTAGTGTGTTCTTCTCTTTTGGTTTTCTATCTCCAAGCCTTTGCATATTTCATTGTAATACTTTACTTTGCCTTCCCGAGCTCCCCTTCAAAATCTTCTTTTAAGTTCTATTACTTCATCATTTTCCTTTAGCTACTGTATGTTCAAGGGCAATTTTCAGAATCTCTTCTGACATCCATTTTAGCCTTTTCTTTCTATCCTGTCTTTTTAATGACCTCTTGTTTTCTTCATGTATGATGTCTTGATATCATTCCACAACTGGTCTGGTACTCAGTCATTAGTGTTCAATGCATTAAATCTATTCTTGAGATGACCTCAATTTCAGGGGGAATATACTCAAAATCACACTTTGGTTCTCATGGACTTGTTCTGTTTTTCTTCAGCTTCAGCCTGAACTTGCATATGAGAATTGATGGTCTATTCCAGAGTCAGCACCAGCCTTGTTCTGACTGATGATATTGAGCTTTTCCATCATTTCTTTCCACAGATGTAGTCAATTTGATTCCTGTGCATTCCATTTGTTGAGCTCCATGTGTATAACCAAACCCACTGGCATTGAGTTGATTCCGACTCATGGTGACCCTATAGGACAGAGTAGAACTGCCCCATAGAGTTTCCAAGGAGCACCTGGTGGATTCAAACTGCCGACCCTTTGGTTAGCAGTCATAGCACTTAACCACTATGCCACCAGGGTTTCCTCCATGTGCATAGTTGCTGTTTATGTTGTTGAAAAAGTATTTGCAATCAATAAATTTTTGTCTTGTGAAATTCTATCATGGGGTCTCTGGTGTCATTTCTACCACCAAGGCCATATTTTCCAACTACTGTTCCTTCTTCTGTGTTTTTAATTTTCACATTTCAATCACCGGTAATTATCAATGCATCTAGATTGCACGTTCAATCAATTTCAGATTGCAGAAGTTGGTAAAAATCTTTGATTTCCTCATCTTTGGCCTTAGTGATTGGTGTGTAAATTTGAATAGTAGTTGTATTAACTGTTCTTCCTTGTAGGGGTATGGATATAATCCTATCAGTGACAGCATTGTGCTTCAGGATAGATCTTGAGATGTTCTTTTTGACAATGAAGGTGATGCCATTTCTCTTTAATTTGCCATTCCCACCATTGTAGATCATATGATTGTCTGATTCAAAATGGCCAATACCAGTCCATTTCAGTTCACTAATGCCTAGGATATCAATGATTATACATTTATTTCATTTTTGACTACTTCCAATTTTCCTAGACTCATACTTTGTACATTCTGTGTTCCTATTATTAATGGATGTTTGCAGCTATTTTTTCTCATTTTGAGTAGTGCCATATCAGCAAATGAAGGTCCTGAAAGCTTGACTCCAACCATGTCATTAAGGTTGACTCTCCTTTGAGGAGGCAAGTCTTCCCTAGTCATATTTTGAGTGCCTTCCAACCTGAGGAGCTTATCCTCTGGCACTGTTTCCGACAATATTCTATTGCTATTCATAAAGTTTTCACTGACTAATTTATATATATATACACACACACACACACACATATATATGCATACAATGCATATATATACATAGTATAAATACATGTAATATGCAATATAAATTATAATTGTATGTATATATATATGCACACCAACTGTATGTAAATATATAGGATATACACAAACACACACATGCACAAAGTAAACCCAAATATGTTTCTGAATTTATACCAGGAAATTTATACAATTTATCTAATTCCATTGCCACACAAACCTGCAAAGTATGCATTTTCCTTTTTTTTAATTATAGAATATTACTGTAATTATAGAAGAGGATTCAAGTACAAAGTGTTTATATACCCTACTTAAACCATAAGAGATTTGACTCAGAACTATGTAATTCTATTGCTCATGTTTTCATTATTCCAATCTGTCTCCCTTTTCAGTCTAAATGACTGGAAAAATCAATTGTCTCATTGACGTTACTTAGTTCAAATTGCAAGTGGCAGCAGATCCGTAAGTTCCAGTCTATTGTTGCTCATGGCACTGTTTGTGAACTGTGGCCAATCATCCCATCTAAATCATCTGACTGTGTTGGATTTTGCACCACATTAAAACTGAAAACTCATTATTCTCTTCATACAGAGAAGGGTTAGCTCTCAGTCACATCATTGTACAGGTCAGTGCTTCTCAAATTTTAATGTTCATTTGAATTTAGACTCTTGTTAAAATCAGGGCTTCAAACTGGTTCATTTGGCTTCTAACCCCTATTGAGAATTTGCATTTCCACTCCAACCTGTTGCCCTGGAGTCGATTCTGACTCACAGGACCCTACAGAACAGAGAAGTGCCCCGTATGTTTTCCAAGTAGTTACTGGTGGATTCAAACTTCTGATCTTTTGGTTAGCAGCCAAGCTCTTAATCACTGTACCTCCAGGGCCGCTTTTCTGCCCCCCAGTACCCAGTGCCATTGAGTCGATTCCGACTCATAGCGACCCTATAGGACAGAGTACCCCAGATATACAAAATCAGAATCTACATTTTAACAAGATTCCAAGGTGATTCTTAAGTACAATAAATTTTGAGAACCACTTGCTCTACTAGTAGTTCTCAGAATTAGTTCCTAACTCAGCAGTATTAGCACTGCCTGGGAACTTGTTATAAATGGAAATTCTCAGCAGGGGATTGAACTATAATGAACCAGTTTGAGGCCCTGGTTAAAATACAGATTAAGATTCAGTGAATCTGGGATGAAGGCCCATGACTCTGTATTTTTAGCAGGTTCCTAGAAGATGCTGGCCATGAACCACACTCTGAGTATCAGATATCTAGGTGAGGTGGTTCTCTCATGCCTTTCACTGCATCTTCCTTCTTTATGACTGTCTGCCAAGAAATCACACCTGGAGAGTTATGGCAATAAAAATAGTTTTATAAAGTCAACTCTTTCAAGAAACGTAATTTGCTGTTAAACAGATTTTCTGTACTTCTATTCAAAACATATAAATAATGGTGAAAATATCTGCACCTGAGATAATCTATCAGGAAAGTGTTTGTGTGTGTGTGTGTTTTTGCCAAAGAAATATTCTGAAAACTATCAAATAACATCTATTAGGGAATTGACTGCTTAGATTAAATGTAGAACTAAATGAGGAGAGAAGATAATGCATGCTATATTTAAAATTTAAAGGGTTTTTTCCCTCTCAATTTTTTCTGAGCTTATATGATCTGAAGTATGAGAGATATAAAGGAGTTTTCCATATGTCTTTCAATACGTTTTAATATTATGGTTAGAAGTTTTAAACCGTGTTTTGATTGTTAATGCACTGTGTAGATTTTGCTCGAGTTGGTCTCATTCGACCTATGGCAAAGCCATAGAAATAAATTGAAAGATTATACTCAACTCTGTCTCCAGAAAATTTTTATCTCTTTTACTTGGTAAACATCGACATGATAATAAAGTGAATCTAATATAATCTATTCAAATAGTATTACTGCCTTAATTAGATTGTGTTGGTAATAAAAATTCCCCACCACTCATGGAAAAAAATAGTTTGAACTTTTCAAATAGGTTTACTAGGAGTGAAGCTGTAAGTACATGGATTTCACAGATACTGTGAGAAGGATCCACACATTCAATTTAGTCCTATGAAGAGCCTGGTAGAACTAAGTAAACTCTGTCTTTCAATACGATTTTTTGTGACCTAATTGCTTATCCAATGCTTGTTTTCCCACCTGCATGCTCTTTAGAAGTAACACCTATTACAGCTTGTGCAAAGATTAACTGCCAAGTGATTATCAAGCAGCTAATGCATACCCAACAAGACCGATAAGACAAGTATCTCTCCTAGTCACTGGTTCAGGAAAAATGGAGATCTGGTTATCTGAAATTCTCAAAAACAAAAACAATACTAATCATATGCTTAATCTTTTTTTCTGTGTGTGTGTGAATACAGCTGATCATGAGGAAGAAAGAGTATTAGATTTGAAAGAATTATATGGGCAGTTCTTCAGACATTTGTTTCCTTAAAAAACTAATCTCCTGCCTGTGAACTAATCTCCTGCCTGTGATGGAAGCCAAATGAACATATAATTCTAACCATCATCATTCTGTTTTCATCAAGACTTCTAGGCACATGTGTATATTTCATGAAGACCATTGGATCACTATTAAGAATCACAACACAACCCTTTTTACAACTAGTAACCATAATACTAACACTAAATATTGAGACCCCTTGTCTTGGATTGAATTATGTCCCCCCAAAATATATGTCAATTTGGTTAGGTGATGATTCTCAGTATTGTGTGATTGCCCACCATTTTGTCATCAGATGTGATTTTCCTATGTGTTGTAAATCCTATCTCTATGATGTTAATGAAGATGAGATTAGCAGCAGTTATGTTAATGAGGCAGGATTCAAACTACAAGATTAGATTGTGTTTTAAGCCAATCTGTTTTGAGATATAAAAGAGAGAAGCAAGCAGAGAGACATGGAGACCTCATATCACTAAAAAAGTAGCACCAGGAGCAGAGTGCATCCTTTGGACGCAGGATCCCTGTTTCTGGGAAGCTCCTCAACAAAGGGAAAGAGGATGACAAGGACCTCCCTCCAGAACTGACAGAGAGAAGAGAAAGCCTTCGCCTGGAGGTGGCACCCTGAATTTGGACTTCTTGCCTACTAGACTGTGAGAGAACAAATTTCTCTTTTTTAAAGCCATCCATTTATGGTATTTCTGTTATAGCAGCACTAGATGACTCAGACACCCATGGTCAGTGTTCTAAAAGTCTGGAATTAGCCTCGGAAAATAGAAGAAATGACATTTGAGGTCACCAATCAGTTCTATTCACAAGCTACAGTAAACATCAGAAGTACAGGAGAAGATTATAGGCAAAAAAATACATCTGAACCCACCTAGGGTCTCTCTTCTTTTGCTTGGACATTTAGGAATAAATCCAAGGTGGCGGTGAGCATCAGGAAAACATGAGTGCCAAGGAATCCAACTGACTCAAAGGGAGTCTGAAACAAGGAGTACCAAACTTTTATCTTTTCCTCTCCTGAAAGGATCATGTCAGAAACAATTTAATGCCAATTGCATTACCACAATTCATCTTTCAACAGGACACATCAACCTTATCTATGTTTGGATTTTCTGTCACAAAAATATCACTGTGCCCAAAATAGGCCAGCTCTTCCTCTGCACTTGAGTCATTAGTTTTTGCCTCCTCCTATACCTGTTCCTGGGAATATTCTTTTTTTCAATGAGGGTCTACTGTGAGCAGTCGTGGCCATGCTTAACACAATCTCACAGTATATTTTTCATTTACAACCCTGTTTTTATTTTTAAAAAAGTTTCAGGGCTCTATAAAGTAGGTCCTACTTAGCAATAAGTGAGATACTTTATCCTAGAAAGTTGGTAAAATTCAGAGGAGCTCTAACATGTAGCAGCAAATGAGTTCTTGGTATAGATGATCCTTTTGTTTTTTGATCCTCATTCATGACTTTAGCAAGTGCACCTTTTTTGACTCTTATTATGACTCTAACCCACTTGGTCTTATGCGTCATGTGTATAGGCATCAAGGGGATCTTGGAAAGCCCTGCTTCTGTGCATCTGATTCATGCCTTGATCAGGAATGATAATTCTACAAACTACTGCATAGATACAGATGCATTATTTCCCAGATTTTTCTGCTGCCTAGCAGGGAATTGCTGATGTCAGATGGATTTTGTATGAAAGCAGAGAATACCAGAAAACATGTGTTTTACTAACTATGCAAAGGCATTCAGTTGTGTGGATCATAACAAATTATGGAAAACATTGCAAAGAATGGGAATTCCAGAACACTTAACACAGGTCTTGAGGGATCTGTACATAGACCAAGTGGTAATTGAACAGAACAAGGGGCTATTGAGTGGTTTAAAATCAGGAAAGGTGTGCTTGAGGGTTGTATCCTTTCACCATATTTATTCAATCTGTATACTAAGCAAATAATTCAAGAACTTGGACTATATGAAGAAGAACTTGGCATTGAAATTGGAGAAAGATTCATTAACAACCTGTGATATGCAAAAGACACAACCTTGTTTCCAAGAGAAGAGGACTTGAAGCACTTACTAATGAAGATCAAAGACTACAGCCTTCAGCATGGATTATACCTCAACATAAAGAAAACAAAAATCTTCACAACTGGACCAATAAGCAACATTATGATAAACTGAGAAAAGATTGGAGTTTAAGGATTTCATTTTACTTGGATCCATAATCAGTGCCCATAAAAGCAGCAGTCATGAAATCAAATGACACATTGCATTGGGCACAAATGATGCAAAAAATCTCTTTAAAGTGTTAAAAAGCAAAGATGTAATTTAAGGACTAAGGTGTGCCTGACCTGAGCCATGGTGTTTTCGATTGCCTCATGTGAAAGCTGGACAATGAATAAAGAAGACCTAAGAAGAACTGATGCCTTTGAATTATGGTGTTGGTGAAGAATATTGAGTGTACCTTGGACTACCAAAAGGCTGAACAGAATTGTCCTGGAAGAAGTACAGCCAGAATTCTCCTTAGAAACAAGGATGGTGAGCCTTCATCTCACATACTTTTGACGTATTATCAAAAGGACATCATGGCTGGTATAGTAGAGGGATATCCTCAATGAGATGGATTGACATAGTGGCTGCAACAATCGGCTCAAGCATAACAACGATTGTGAGATTGGCAAAGGACCTGGCAGTGTCTCATTTTGTTGTACATAGCATTGCTATCATTTGGAACCGACTCAGTGGCACCTAAGAACAACAACAACAAGCTGAGAAATACAGTTTCTTCCTCAGGGAATGAAGCAATAATGAGAAAGCTGAGGAATGATATTTCAGTAGAAATAAGCCTATGTTTTTCCCTCCCCAACTCTTAACACGAGTGGAGAAAGTGGAAAAGACACCATCTAAATGGCATCCATTCTTTTCTTAAAATGACTGTGTTTGCTGGAGAGGCATTATTCCAGGCTCTGACTATGCTGATCGAAATATAACTGTCTCTATAACCTAACAGACTCAATGAAAAATGCTTATGCTAATTGTTTGATTTTAATTACCTGTAATTAATAGTGTATGACTAATTAATTCCTGACACCATATTGAACGTTTTAACTTGGGCACGAAATTCCATTCAAGTAGTAATATTCTAGTCATAATTAAATTTCCAAACTCTTATTAAATATTAATAAATTTTATTATTCAAAAAATTATTTTATTTCATCGTTAAACTCCTCTAATATTTAAAAATTAGAACGTAAACTCTCTTAATTGCAGCTAAAATATTAAATTTATATCTTAGTCTCTATTAAAATTGTAGCTATAGTCCAAAAAAATTCTAGTGCCTATTATTATCCAAGTTATAACCTAATAAGTTCATTGTAATAATTTCTAATTGCAACACAGTATCTCAGTAAGAGTATAATAATACCTAGAGAAATAAATACATAAATACGTATGTGTGTGTGTATTTATATATACATATATAGTGTTAACCAGGAATTATAAATTTTAATAATTTTTTAATGAGTAATTTATAACTCATTGTGGGCTGTGATTCAAGATGAGAATTCAGGAGTCTTTTTGTTTTGTATAATATACTTTAGGTCAATAATAATACACTACAATTAGGTGTTGTGGACATAATCTTATGGCTAAGGAGGGAGGTTTTCCTGTAACAGTGGAAAACTGAGAGACATTCACATATATGTTATATTGCATATATAAACTGTATGTATTAAAACAAATGTTTCTTTTTCAGCTATTGCAATTGGTTTACACGGCTTATTAAAGTAGAGCAAATTGTAAAAATAAAATATCTTGGTACAGCTAAATAATTTCCTCAATAATCTTTAAGTATTAATTCATCTCTATTAACATGTGCTTCTCCAGGCTTTAGTAGAATTTATTTATTTAATCATTCATTCATTTGTTCATTCATTTACTGCCATATTCCTAATGTCTTAGAGAATGCAATTCTTTTAGCAGGTGATCAGATATTTCTATACGTAGTCTAAGATCCCTGTGGGTAGAGCGCCACTTAGTTGTGAAATCTGGTGAGTCCAAGCTTGGCATGACCCCTCCCTCAATTCCCTGTGCCTATCTTAATCCAGGCAATCAAAATGACTCTTCCTCAAATATAAAACTACCTGGTTGAATACCCAGTGTTTGAAGACCCAGAAATTTAACTCTGCCCACTCTACTAACTCTACAAGGACTCCTTGGGTGGCACAACCAGTTAACTTGACTACTAACAAAAAAGGCTGTCAGTTCAAACTGACCTAGAGGTGCTTCAAAAGAAGGACCTGATGATCTGCTTCTAAAAGGCCGCAGACTTTTGAAACCCTATAAAGTACAGCTCTATTCCACATACATGGGGCCTCCATAATTCAGAATCAACTTGACAACAACCAGTTTGACTTTTTTTTTTTTTTGGTAATCGCTGTACCTCCTGGCCAGCCTTATCTCCTATGTTCACTCCTCTTACATTTTTACCTGGCTCTCCCATTTTGACCTCACAGTCTGCATCTTCTTATCTTCTGACTCCAAAATTATTTCTGTCGTTAACAATGTTATCTCTCTTCATTGGCTTGGCCATGCCCATTATTCAACTTAGCCTCACCTTCTTGTGGAGTAGGTGAATCCTGGACCAAACCAAATCATAGTATTGCCAACCTTTCCATCTGAAATTATTGTGCCTGCTGGAAGACCCCCTGCTGTGCTTCTTAACAGAAGAAAACTGCCTGGTTGGATAAGAATATTAATCAAGCAGAGTCTGAATTTCTCTAAGCCCTGTGTAATTAATTTCAGCTGCTGTAACTCTTTCTCCTTTTCCATGGCCCTCTCTTTTTGTATACCAGAAGCCAAAACTTCAGCACCCTTCCCATTCCTGGCTTCTCTTCACCTAGACCTGAGCCTTCTTCCCACCTCAGCCCATACACGTCACATCAGTTATTCAGCATTTGCTTAATCAAGTCCAGTAACAAAGAATTCACTTGTTTACATTCAATTCTTGAATTGTTGAAATCCTCAGTAAGCTCTGCATCATGACTCATAGACTACCTCCTTTGGTTTCCCTGTATTGGTACTTTTCCTACCAGACTAAGAGTATAAATATAGAGGATTCTGGAATATTTATAGTTCTTCACTAAATATACCCTAGTTTGTCAAAAATTCCCTTAAAATATAACACTAACAGAAAAGCATGACTTCCCAGATGTGGCTTTACCTTAAAAGTAGTTATGATGAAGTCTTTTTATTCTTTATTGGATACATCCAAAAAAAAAAAAAAAACCCATTGCTGTCGAGTTGATTCCAACTTGTAGCCACCCTATAGGAGAGAGTAGAACTGCCCCATAGGGTTTCCAAAGAGCAGCTGGTGGATTCTACCTGCTGACCTTTTGGTTAGCAGTTGAGCTCTTAACCACTGCACCACCAGGGCTGCATTGTATACAGAGGCTCACTAAATATGTGTATATATATATATATATATATATATTCTTTTAGCATATGACTTGCTGATGACTTTAAGGCTCTCCAAAAAAGTTGCAGCATAGCATCTTAGTTAAGACTGAGTTTTGAGTCAGACTACTTGGTAATGTTTCCCAGCTCTGTCATTTACTAGTTACATGACAATAGTCAAATTAGCCTCCCTCTGCCTCAATTTGCTCACCTATAAAATAAAGACTAAGATAAGAATAGCATCTACATAAAAACAGAGTTGTCTGGATTAAATTAATTAAATTACGTAAAGCATTAAGAATAGTTCCTGGCACATAGTAAGTGCCTTAAACAAGTTGTTGTTGTTCGGAGCTGTCCAGTCCCTTCCAACTCATAGCAACCTTAGGTGGAACAGAAAGAAACCCTGCCAGGTCCTACGCCTCATCATGACCTTTGTTATTCTTGAGCCCACTGTTGCAGCCATTGTGTCAGTCCATCTCATTGAGAGTCTTCCTCTTTTTCGCTGACCCTCTACCAAGCATGATGCCCTTCTCCAGGGACTGGTCTCTCCTGATACTATGTTCAACATATGTAAGACAAAGTCTCACCCTCCTCACTTCTAAGGAGCATTCTGGCTGTACTTCCTCCAAGAAAGATTTGTTCATTCTTTTGGCAGTCCATGGTATATTCAATATTCTTCAACAATGCCATAATTCAAAGGCATCAATTCTTCATTGGTCTCCCTCATTCATTGTCCAGCTTATGCATGCATACAAGGTAATTGAAAACACCCTGGCTTAGGTCGGTCCAACCTCAGTCTTTAAAGTGACATCTTTTCTTTTTAATACTTTAAAGAGGTCATTTGCAGCAGATTTGCCCAATGCAGTGTGTCTTAATTTCTTCACTGCTGCTTCCCTGGGTGTTGATTGTGGATCCAAGTAAAATGAAATCCTTGACAACTTCAGTCTTTTCTCCATTCATCATGATATTGCTTTTTGGTCCAGCTGGGAGGATTTTTGTTTTCTTTATGTTGAGGTGTAATCCACACTGAAGGCTGTAGTTTTTGATCTTCATCAGAAGTGCTTCAAATCCTCTTCATTTTCAGCAAGAAAGGTTTTGTCATCTGCGTATCACAGGTTGTTAATGAGCATTCCCCCAATCCTGATGCCCCATTTTTCATATAGTTCAGTTTCTTGGATTATTTGCTCAGCATACAGATTGAATAAGTATCGTGAAAGGTTACAACCCTGACACACACCTTTCTTGACTTTAAACCACGCAGTATCTTGATCTGTGTACAGATTCATCATGAGCACAATTAAGTGTTCTGGAATTCCCATTCTTTGCAATGTTATCCATAATTTGATATGATCCACGCAGTCAAATGCCATCATTAAAACACAAGAAAACATCTTTCTGGTATTCTCTGCTTTCAGCCAGGATCCATCTGACATCAGCAATGTATCCCTTGTTCCAGGTCCTTTTCTGAATCTGGCTTGAGCTTCTGGCAGTTCCCTGTCGATGTACTGCTACAACCGCTTTTGAATGATCTTCAGCAAAATTTTGCTTGCGTGTGGTATTAATGACAATGCTCAATAATTTCTGCATTCGGTTGTATCACCTTCCTTTCAAAGAGGCATAAATATTCATGTCTTCTAGTTGGTTGGCCAGGTAGCTGTCTTCCAAATTTCTGGGCATAAATGAGTGAGCACTTCCAGAACTGCATCCAATTGGTATTCCATCAATTTCTTAAACACAGTAGGGCATATTTTTCTTTGAGATATCATAGATCTGTTGTTGTTAGGTGCCACTGAGTTGGTTCTGACTCATAGTGACCCTATAGGACAGAGTAGAACTGCCCCACTGGGTTTCTAAGGAGGGGCTGGTGGATTTAAACTGCCAACCTTTTGGTTAGCAGTAGAGCTCTTAACCATTATGCCACTGGGGCTCCATCATAGTTCTACTACCTTTAATTCATGTAAGTACACTTTTATATGTTAGTTAATGTGGTCTTAGACTGCATTCTTTTTTTAAAAGTCATACTTCAACTGACAGTGTATTTAAAGTTAAAACACCTATGTTTTACTTACTCAAGTTATTTTTATATTTGAAGAGCTGTATTTGTTTTCTTGCTTTTTGGTTTCTTTCTTTAACTAACCATAAAAAAAAAAAAAATTAACCATAGGACAAAAATTTTATGGTTGTGAAAAAAAAAGTATCTTGTATTAGTTAATGAACTTTTCCTACCTGTTAATTTTACAAGTATACCTTCTATGTTATTATATGTCATTAATAAAACATCTGAATAGTTCAAGTTAAAAGTGAGAACACTGAGATAGGAGGTATCCAATCAGTGTGACGTTGATTTATTTAACACTTTTTGTAAATCATATACATCTACCCATTACTCCAGCTATATCTATGTGTTATATCTGCAAGGATACCATAAGAGGCATTGGTAAATTCCCCTGAATCTATGTCTCAACTCTATAGTCATGTCATCTGCAGCCTTCTCAACTATGTCATTATTAGCCTTTTTACTGGTTTCTCTGCTTCCACTCTTAACCCTGTGGTCTATTTTCAATTTATAGAACAGAATATTTTAAACCAAAGTTTGGTCATATTGCCCTCTTTTCATAACTGTCTAAATGCTCTCTATTTCTCCCAGACACCGGGTGCTTACTGTATAATGTCCTACCAGTTTTGTCTCACTGTTAACTCTCCAAACTCATCTTCTATTTTCCTTTTTATTTACTCCCTCTAGGTTTATCTGCCACCTGCTGTTCCCCAACTGGTACCTCCACCCCTGTAAGTGGTTTTGCAATAGCTCTTTCCTCTGCCAGGAATGTTCTTCCCCCAAATATCATTAGGTCTCACTCTAGCATGTTCTGGTTTTTGCTCAAATGGCTCCTTTTTAGTAAAACTTACCTTGACTAATGAATATGACACTACTATAACATGATTTTTTTTTTTAATGAAGCTAAAAAAAAAAATGGGCAGAATTCCTGCCTTCTTGCCATAATTCTTTCTCAGAGAGAAAAAAAGTGTCAAAAATGGAGAAAAATATTACATCCAAAATACTAGGGCATTCTTGTGGCAGGTACACACCATAAACTATTTGCCTTGTTTCTATAAATGAAAAACCTTTCTCTGATTAGTGCCTGGGAAGTTTTCCATGTAGTGCTAGCTTCTCCTTCTGAGAAAAGAGGAACCAAGAGATTTAAGAATAGAGCATAATTATAAGATGGATCTTCTCATAAGAATTAATTGCCAAAGTAATTTCTATGAGCTTAGTGGATACATTTGCATACGGAATGAAAACAGACAGAATTGATTTAATAATTGGCAAAATGTTGAGGGAGGTACCAGGCAGTGAGGGCCATGCTATAGCGTTAGGTCTTTAGAAAACACATTTTATAAATGATAATGATAGTTATGCTGATCCAGAAACTAGAAGCAGAGATTGACTAGAAGTTAATTTTAAGCTACCAAAAATGAAGTTATAAACAATATGACTAGATTAGTTCTAAGCATTGCCCCTTTGCTGCTATTTTGGTTTAAACGCATCCATGCTATGAGAACCAGCTGGAGGGTTTTGCGCTTGTGGGCTGAAATATTAGGGCTTTCTGTGTATGCTTTTATGATTATCAGAAGGAAATATGATAGCACCATTTTTAGCCTGCCATTATCTCTGATGGCTGTCATCCTCACACAATTGCTTGTACAGCATATGTCAGAAATAAGTCACCCTTGTCTAAAACAGCTATTTCACCAGGCGAATCTAGCTCTCTTGGTTGTATTCTGAATGTGGATCTCAAAATACTTTAAAAATAGAGAGCGAAAAACTAAAAAATGCAAATAGAGAAACCTTTAATTAGGAAAATGCTACAAGTTGACATATTACCCTTAATGTCGTTTAATGCAAACTATTACAGGAATGGTCACCCATACTTACTTCTGTATAATAAAAGGATCAGGAAAGGGTTTTTGTTTGTTTACTTTTTTGTTTTTCCCACAACAATTTTTGTGTATCTTATAGCCCATTTACCTCTGGTTAAGTGTTTGACTACTAACCAAAAGGTCGACAGTTCGAATCCACCAGCCACTCCTTGGAAACACTATAGGGCAGTTCTGCTCTGTCCTATAGAGTCGCTGTGAGTTGAAATCAACTCCATGGCAAAGGGTTTGGTTTTAGGTTGGTTTATAGCCATTTACCAAAAGCATCCATTTGCAATTCAAGAGAACCTTGTGCTGGCTAAGTTGTACAAGGTATTTTATCTGGGGACAAAATACAGCTGTCTAAAATCAAAGCTAGTTCCTTTTTCATTACAGTTAGTGATATTCTTGTATTGAAAATAGACTTGCTTAAAATTTTAAACAGTAATTTGAGTTTGGAGAGCATTTAGTTTTCAATGATTTCACAGTTTTCTCCAGTTCTTCTCTTTCCTGTTCTGAAACTACTAGGAAGAAAAAGCATACAAGATTTTTGTACCTCCACAGAACTTTAACATAGCATTTGCTCTGTGACAGAAGTTCTATAACTATTGTGTAGATAACTGACAGCCGAGTAGTGGTAGTTAACTGAAGAAATAAGTAAATACATAATCCTTCCCAGCCTATTTTATATGCAGCAGTTATGGTAATCTCAAAGTGTAAAAAGGAGAACAATGTTCTTCTAAAACCCTTCTGTAGCTTCCCATTGCACATATACTAAAATATACTTTATTTCTTTATCAAGACCTACCAGATCTATACGAACTGACCTCTGTCCCACTCTCAAACTCATCTGGGTCACCAGTAACTAAGCTCTGAAACCAGGGGTGACCTTTCAATTATTCACCCAGACAATCTCTTCCTCAGCTCAAAGATTACTAAATGTTGTCATGTTGTTCTCTCAGTCTAGAATAATCTCTCTCCTTTTTTAGCAACCAAACCCTTCAGACTTTAGCCTAATGTCCTCTGAGGGTGCTGATCTCACCTAGCATGTCTGTCACATATAAGATAGCCCTTCCCTTTATTTTCTATTCCAGTGTCCTGTTTACATATCTTCCTGGCACATAGCAGGTTTTTGTTTTTTTTTTTTTTTTAATTGTGGCAAAAATATATGTAACAAAACATTTGCCAATGTAACAATTATCACATGTAGAATGCAGTGACGTTGATTATATTCATCCTGCTGTGCAGCCATTCTCATTATCCTCTTCCGAATTATTCCACAACTGTCAACAGAAACTTAAAAAGCCTAAAAACCTGCTGCCATCGAATCAATTCTGACTCATAGTGACCCCGTAGGATGGAGTAGAACTGCCTCATACAGTTTTCAAGAAGTGCCTGGTGGATTCGAACTGCTGACCTCTTAGCAGATGTAGCACTTAACCACTACGCCACCAGGGTTTCCAGCAGGAACTCGGGGCCCCGTAGATAATAATTCTCCTTTTCTTCATCCCTTCCACCCCTGGTAACCACTAATGAACTTTGGTTTCTATATACATGAGGAGCCCTTGTGGCGCTGAGGTTAAACCTATCGACTGCTAACCGAAATTTCAGTGGTCTGAAACTACCAGCAGCTCCGTGGAAGAAAGATGTGGCAGTGTGCTTCCATAGAGATTTACAGTTTTGGAAACCCTATGTGGTCACTATGAGTTGGAATCAACTGGACAGCAGTGGGTTTGGGTTTTGTTTTTGGCCTCTGATTTTGCATTTTTCATGTAAGTGATATCATACAGTATTTGTCCTTTCGTGACTGGCTTATTTCACTCAGAGTAATGTTTTCAAGTTTCATTCATATTGTGGCATGTATCAGGACTTCATTTCTCTTTATTGCTGAGCAATATTCAAGTGTATGCAAGTGCCACATTTTGTTTATCCATTCGTCTGTTGATGAACATTTAGACTGTTTCCATCTTTTGGCTATTGGGAAAAGTGCTTCAGTGAACATTGGTGTATCACATACCACCTTTTATGATATTTTATTGACTTGTTTTTGGTTTTTCTCATCATGGAAAAAATAAGCTCCATATCTATATAACCTGTTTAACCAACATTGAGTTCCTAGTCCTGGAACAAAGAAGATGACTAATAAATATTTGTTAAATAAAATAGCAATAGATTTTGTCTTTATAATATTAATATTTTAATTATGAAAATTTTCAAACATACACAAATTTAGGGAGAATAGTGCAATATACATCCATGTATTCATCATCCAGATTTAAAAATTTATCAAGTTTTTGCCAATTTGCTTCATTTATATTCTTTTACACTTTCCTTTGATAAAATAGTTTAAAGCAAATTTAAGATACCATATCATTTGAGCATCCATTTCTAAAACATAGTTTAGTTGTCATCTCTAAAAAAATGTACATTTTCTTACAAAATCATCATGACATTGTCACATCTAACAAAATCAACAATAATCGTTTAAGGCTTAGCAACCTGCTTCCAAAAACAGCCATGAAAACCCTACAGAGCACAGTTCTATTCTGCAACATATGGGGTCCTTATGTTGTTGTTACTGTTGTTAGCTGCCATCAAGTCGGTTCTGATTCGTAGTGGCCCCGTGTACAACAGAATAAACACTGTCTGGTCCTGCACCAACCTCACAGTCATTGTTGTGCTTTAGCTCACTGTTGCCATGAGTTTCCATGGGTTGCCGTGGGTTGCTTAGTCCAAGGTTACCAGCTCAGCTGCTAACCAAAGCTCGGCAGTTGAAATCCGTCAGCAGCTCCTTGGAAACCCTATGGGGCAGCTCTACTCTGTCCTATAGGCAACGGTTTTGGGTTTTGATTTGGTTAGTCCAAAACCAAATTTCTGTGATTTTCTCATAAATATCTTTTTACAGTTAATTTGTTTAAATACATATTACACCAAGGCCTAATGTTTACATTTATTTTTTGTATCTCTTAATTGTCCTTTTACCTACCTCAGTACCCACTCCTTTTGTTTCCCGCCACCTTTGACTTGTTACAGCAACAATATTGGAGGTCCTATAGTATGTTCCACATTCCGAAACTGTTTCTTTCTTTCGGCATCATTTAATTTGTTTTTCCAACCCCTCATCTGTCCCAATGGTGGATATGATCTCCAGAGACGTGGTTGTATTAAGGTCCAAATTTTGACAAAGCTGCTGCACAGAAGGCACTGTGTGCTTCCAGTTGCATCACATCGAAAGGCACAAAATGATAAGCTATCCTGACTCTAACGATGATGAAAGTAAAAAGTGGATTCGGATGCGGACGGCCTGGTTATTCAGATTTCCCCGCCAAACTTTTCACTAATAGTTTAATTATTGGTGACTGTTACTGGAATCATTGCTTCATTAGGAAGCCAAAATTGAGAGTTTTCTACTTTTGTCATTTCCTGCAAATTTATTAGCTAAGATTATTCTGGTTTTTTAGTTGATGGTAGTTTTGCTTCACTTGTTCATACTACCGGGCGGTGGGTGTTGCTGTTATCTAGATCCATTGAACATATTATCCCTTTTTTTTTTCTCTGTCCTGTTTGGGCAGGTTAGTTTTCTGGAGGAATTTTGAGAAGGCTAAAAAAACAAAAAACAAACAAACAAAATCTTACATGCCTGCAGCGATAACCCCTACATGACCTTCATGCTTTAAAATCTCCCTTCACCATTCTTTTCTAAGTGCATCTCCCAGCCTTTCATTTCTGTTCTCTTTTTTTCTTCTCCAAAACATTTCTATTCCAATTAGCAATAGTTTTTCAGTTTTAACATTGAAGGGCAGAGCTGATTTTACATATTTAAACTGTGGTTAATTACACAGCTGTGTGACAGTTTTATAGAATCTTTTTGGGGGAAAACATAAAGCTTTCTTTTTCATTTAAAATAAAACTGTCTCCAAAGCAATTTATATTTATAAAGGGACTCAGAATAAGTTCTGGCTTTAGTCTGTCCCTAGATATTCCTTGAAGCCGATTCTCTCTGTCTTTTACTTACTTTTACTGGAAATAACACTTTGCTCTTCCCACTGATGGTCCTTGGTAGTGTTAGAAGTTAGAAGGGCCTCTTAAATTGCTTGGAACATATTCAACTTCTCAGGAGCTATTTTTACCAGTAAGATACTTTGTATGTAGAGTTAGATTTATGATTCAGTTGTATCTGTATTGTAATTATTTGTATTCTTCAGGTACCAGCCTTTTATCTTGTTAAATTTTGTGTAGGCTCTTACTTACCGGCACCCCTCTTCCACCTCCAATATGCTGTTCACCTTGGATGAGAACGCAAATGACTTTGCAGCTGAGATTCTCACCTCATCACAATTGACTTCTCTTCCTAGGAACTGAGCACCTGTGAGTTGGGCTTTTTGTGTCTAAACCAACCTAGGCACCCAATGTGTGAGGCCTGAAACTGGATGTGATGAGAACAGCTAGAAGCATTTTATAATTGTGTCTTTAAACCGCCACTTTCCTAAAGGAATAAGTAAAGGCTATTTAAAGAGGTGCTTGGAATGTGAGGAAATTCGGTCATTTACTTTGGGTTTCAGGATCTCATCATACCTATCAGAACCACTTTTAGATCCCTTGATTCCTTTTGTCACATGCAAGTTGCTGGACTGTACATTTACATCTGCAAGATGCCAATAAACCTCACCAAATTATGGTAAATGATTCAACAACAAGGCTAATAAAAATCATCAAAGAAGAAACTTGGCTAGTATGCTAACATATTCCAGAAACAAAATATGAGTGAGTGAACTAAACCCATTGCTGTCGGGTGGACTAAATCCATTGCTGTCTAGTCGATTTTGGCTTGTAGCGAGCTTATAGGACAGAGTAGAACTTCCCGTGGGATTTCCAAGACTGTAACCTTTAGGGAAGCAGAACTGCCACATCTACTGCTACTTTCGGTTAGCAGCCAAGTGCTTAACCACTGCACCACACAATGGGCTAAAAAAAAAAATCAAACCCGCTGCCAATGAGTCAATTCCAACTCATAGTGACCCTGTAAGACAGAGTAGAGCTGCCCCATAGAGTTTCTAAGGAGCGCCTGGTGGATTCAAACTTCCAACCTCTGGGTTAGCAGCTGTAGCACTTAAACACTATGCCACCAGGGTTTCCATACACAATGGGCTAGTATAGTTAAATTGGAAGGGAAGATAAGGTGATAAATATAAGAAAAAGTAGAAATTTAGAAGTTTCAAGAGTATGCAATTGATTGAATGTGGAGGAAAATTGGAGAGAAATGAAATGAATCTATATACATTTATGGAAACTTTTTATGAAAAGAGTGACAAACACCCAAAATTATTAAAAGGAGACTTTTCTCTTTGATGGGCTTAATCAGGAGTTGTGTGTGCATGGTTTTTATTTATTTACCTATTTTTATTTACCCTTCTAATGTCCTGTTATGCTGAAAATAGCCCAAGAATGAGGTCAACTCAACACTTGCCTTTGCTCAAGGCTACATCCTGCAAATTAATTCTTCCTATAATTCTGGAGAGAAATAAATCAATTACCCTTGCTGAAGGGTGGCTGTCTTGAATGATCTTAGGAAAAACTCACGTCATTCTAATGCAATGCCTGAAATAATTTCAAAAAGTTAAGAGCAAGTAAGCACTAGTTTATGATTTTGTTCATCCCTACAAATGATATGCTTAATAGAGGACAACATTTATCACTAGGTATTTTCAAGGTCAAACTGACATTTCAGTAATTCTAAGAATAAAAGTCCTGTGCTATATTGTCTGAGGTGAAAGACTAAACCTTACCACTAGCATTAAAGGAACAATCATCTCTATGTTAGCATCCTAAATCTTTCTGAACTCCCTTCTCCCCAAAATTTCTTAACATATAGTGTCTTTCTTAAATGAGAAGCTGAAGGATAGAGGGACACCAAACTAGGGACAAAGAAAGATGGAAATATTTTTTATTTATTTTAGAAGTGTAACCATCTACTAATGGTTAGTAAGTGCCCAGGGAAAGAAGCAAGAATTAAGTTAGTTCAGGCATTTAAAATAAATAAATAAATAAATACAGCAGAAAATATGGGGGTGAGAGTGGACACAAATTAAATATACAAAGTATACTATGGAAGGAGAAAGAAGGGATAGGAAGGGATTTCAAGCATGTGCTTGAATGAACTGCGGATTGGATAGAGTTCATTTACAGCTAGACTAGAAAAAACTCTGACTTTAATTCTGGGGAAGCCTGGATATGTGGTTTTGATTCTTGCCTAAAATAAGAGCAGTGGGATTTCTTACGTGGGTTTTAAAGTCTGAAATTTCCTCGGTGGTCACCAGGGCCAGTTCGTTTGGTGATGTTTTTCAACTGGTGTCATCAGTTAGATAGTCTGGCTTGACTGAGTGACCAGAGGAGCATAGAAACCTCACTGAAAACTTCTGCCTTAAAGTCTGCCAAAGGCCAGAGGCATTACACAGATCTCCATAGTACAATGTGTAGACCAAGCAAGTTCACGGGAGAAGAAGATTCCCAGGAGCTTGTACACAGGCTAAGTCTTGCACTTTCAATGCTCGCCTGCACTCTCTTGCTGCATGTTATGGTTTGAAATGTGCACCACCTCCCCCCAAAATTGACTATCCTTATGAGGTCATACTGGAGTAGGGTGGGTTCTAATCCAGTCTGAGTGTTGTCCCATAAAATAGGAGAAGAGTCACAAAGAGACCGAGGGAAGACAGCTATGTGAGGACAGAGCTACGCTGCAGCTGTAAGCCAAGAAACGCCTTTGACTACCAGAAGCTGAGAGGAACAAGAAAGGATCTTTGCCTAGTGCCTTAAGAGAGGACATGGCTCTGCTTCCACACTGAATTCAGATTATTTATCTCCAGAACAGTGAGACAATTAATTTCTGTTGTTTAAAGTCCTTCATTTTGTGGTACTTTGTTAGAGCAGAACTCGGAAACCTTTAGTAAAAGCCTTATATGGGTACGTCTGTGGACTCTTGTGAGTGCATTCAGGTAGCAAAACTTGTGAAATCTTTGCAAAGATATTCTTGGAAAATGACATGAGGAAAGGGGAGAAAGAAACTAGGGTAAGTGGTAAGTAGAGTGAGAGTGGGGAAAAAAAGATTGCTTTTTTTAGGCTTAGATATTGTAGCTTCTGTTTTGAACAGACTGTCAATTCACATCAGTTAAGCTCATGCCTGACTAAGAGTGATCACTGAAGACATTAGTAAGTAAAAAAATTGTTACTCTTGTTAGCTGCCTTCAAGTGGTCCCTGGCTCATGGCGACCCCATGTGTTACAGAGTAGAACTGTTCCATAAGGTTTTCTTGGGACCCCTGGTTAAGAGCTCAGCTGCTAACCAAAAGGTCAGCAGTTCAAATCCATCAGCCGCTCCTTGGAAACCCAATGGGCAATTCTGCTGTGTCCTTTAGGGTCACTATGAGTCAGAATTGACTGGACAGCAAGAGGTTTTTTTTTTTTTTACAGAAGCAGTTCACCAGGCCTTTCTTCCATGGAGCATCTAAGTGGGTTCAAACCACCAGTCTTGAGGTTAGCAGCCATTTGCAAACCACCTGCCCCACCCAGGCTCCTCCAGCACTGATTAGAATCTCTTATTTTAACTGATGTCTTCTTTCGTGCTACCAAAAATAAATAAATAAATAATAAATAAGCCCTACTTATTGCTGAAGTATATGGCTGGCAATTGCTGCAGAGAAGGAGCAAGACACCAAGAATTTTTGGAAAAACAAACGGATTTTGTAGTACAGAGTCAGTGAAGAAGATGTTGAGTTTTCTGTCTTTCATGAGCCCTGATTCTTTGTATTTTCACCCAACTGAAGCATGAGTCACAAGAGTCACCTTATTGGCTCAGAAACCAATGGGAATTAGACTCAGATCATTTGAACAAACAAGCAGAGGGATTTCTGATTGGAAAACTTTTATAAGTCTGTTCTTTGGGTTTAGGCCTAAAATTGTACATTTCTTACCCTTCTGTTTTGGGGTGAGAGGGTGTCTTTAAACCCCACATGATATATGCAGGCTAACCTGCCTTGAAAAATCAGACTTAAGGCCAGGTTATTAATGTTTGAATTAAGGCCGACAGATATTTTATTGTGACCCCATATTTCAGTGCCATACTATTTCATTATGTCTTGGGCTGCACGTGATCCTGTATCTGAGCTTCATCAGACATTGTTCATCAATATTTGTAGCCAAAAGATTACCTTTTCCACATTTTCAACTAAATCAAAATAAATCCCATAATTTCCAAGTGAGCAACCAGCAATCCACTGAAAAAGAATGGCAGTTTTACTTTTGATCCTCCAGAGTTAATACCAAGCCAGGTAAACATTGCCATTGTTGGGTACCATGGAGTCGGTTCCGACCTAATAGAACAGAGTAGAACTGCCCCATAGGGTTTCCAAGGTGCAGCTGGTGGATTTGAACTGCCAACCTTTTGATTAGCAGCCAAGCTCTTAACCACTCTGCCACCAGGGCTCCAGCCAGATAAATAGATGATAAAAAGCAAGCAAATGACAATACCCCTAATGTTAGACTACAATGAGGCAGAAGAAATATCAACTTTCTTTTTTCAGGTTTTCACTCATTCACATTCAAAGAGAGTGAGCAGAAGCATGCAAATCTCTTGAGTCCTAGTCTAGGAACTATCACACCGTCATTTCCACTGCATTCTATTGGCCAAATCAAGTCACAGGGCCAGGCAGGCCCAAGAGGAGGGGGTATTATTCTCTGTCTCTTGATATGAGAAGCCCGAAGTCATATTGCAAAGAGAATAGGAACACAGATCACTGCAGGATTGTGGTCATTTTTGCCATCTACCACACGAAGTAAATTTTTTTTACCACATGATGTAAATTCAAATAAAAATAAGTGACATGGGCATTATGTTGTTGGTGGTGCTGTTGAGTTGGTTCTGACTCACACTGACCCTAGGTACAACAGAATGAAACACTACCCAGTCCTGCGCCATCCTTACAATAATTGTTATGCTTGAGCCCATAGTTGCAACCACTGTGTCAATCTGTCTCCTTGAGGGCCTCCCTCTTTTTTGCAGACCCTCCTCTTTACCAAGCATGAAGTCCTTCTACAGGGACTGATCCCTCCTGATAGCATGTCCAAAGTATGTGAGACATAGTCTCACCATCCTTGCTTCTTGGGAGCATCTGGCTGTACTTCTTCCAAGACAGGTTCGTTTGTTCTTTTGGCAGTTCATAGTATATTCAATATTCTCCACCAATGCCACAATTCAAAAGCATCAATTCTTCTTCAGTCACCCTTAATCATCGTCCAGTTTTCACATGCATATGAGGCGATTGAAAACATCATGGCTAGGATCAGGTGCAGCTTAGCCTTCAAGGTGACATCTTTGCTTTTCAACACTTTAAAGAGGTCTTTTGCAGCAGATTTGCCTGATGCAATGCGTCCTTTGATTTCTTGACTGCTGCTTCCATGGCTGTTGATTGTGGATCCAAGTAAAATGAAATCCTTGACAAGTTCAATCTTTTCTCTGTTTATCATGATGTTCTTTACTGGTCCAGTTGTGAGAATTTTTGTTTTCTTTATGTTGAGGTATAATCCTTAGACTGTTGTATTTTTATGCAAATAATGGCACCTTGTATGTTTGTATGCCAACCTTGCCCTCCCCCCTATGAGAAGTCTACCCTTCTTCTTATTTTTAAATTATTATGACATCAGCCTTCACTGGATAAACTACTGAAAATGAACCTCCAGAAAACATCCCCTGCTATTTTTAAGCACAAACTAATTATTACTAGCATATTTCTGTCTCTAGGTCCCATAAATTTGTCATCATCTGGGTCAAATTAAAATTGTATTGAGACACTTATGTTCCTTCCAGGTTAGCAGTCATGAAGTTGTTCTTTTGGTTATTCTTTCTGAAACTGGGACTGTTTAAAAAAAAAAAAAAACCCGTAGCCTCAAGTTGATTCCAACTCATAGCGACCCTACAGGACAGAGTAGAACTGCCCCACAGTGTTCCCAAGGAGCAACTGGTGGATTCAAACTGCTGACTTTACTGTTAGCAGCTGAGCTCTTAACCACTGTGCCACTAGGGCTCTGAAACTGGACAGTGTCTCCTTAACTGTCCATTTCATGACTGAGAACAGATGAAAATTTAACAAAATTTCAATGCAGATTTTCAAGATAATGGAAATACCACCTAGAAAGAAACTTTCTACTGCTACTAGAAATGAATAAGAACTATTCTAGAATTTTGCCTGGTCTGATTATCTCTTACCTGGTGAGTTTCTACCCTGGCTCTTGACCTGCCTCCACTTTAGAGGTCATCCCACCACTCTCCCAAAACTATCAGAACCCAGGTTCCTCTAAAATCAACATACAGAGACCGGGGCGGGGGGGACTATTCTCTTCTCTAGTTCCAAAATCCAGCCAACCCCTGCCTCAAGGGGATCAAGTTCTTTTGAGAATTATTGATAGTAGGAACATTAATTCCATTGCAGAGACTCTCCAATTATATTTCACGATGTGAATTATTATTCCCAAACAAGAAAGTCACGATATGGTTCACAAAATTAATTGATTTAGCTTTAAAGACACAACAATGTATATAGTCATGATTTGCCGCTGCATCATGAGTTCAATTCCTTTTTCACCATCTTTCCTCCACTGACTGTGCTCCTGATCTCAGGTTATAAAATCCTTGGGTAAGAAAACACAGAAATCTGCCAAGAGCAAGCAATAATTTTTCAGGCAACGGGTAGTCAAAGTTCAGATTCAGACAATATAATTTTCATAACTCCCATGGAGGGAGAGTTTTCCCATTGGTATACTAAATTCAAATTACTAAAAAGAATATTTAATATCTCATTCTGAAACATCTCCATTTGCCTTTGTTTATGGCATTTGAAGACTATTCCAAAAATAATAGATAATCGAACAAACAAAATTGCTTAACAGAGTAGCTCTTTTTTGAACAAAAGGAAGGGCCTGTCCCAAAGGCAAAAGTTGGAATTTGTTATCCACACTAGGAAGCAGGAACTATTTAAAATTTTCAAAATGTTAGTTTTTCCCCTAGTTTTTAAAAAGTCTTGCCTTTCAATAATAGACATCCTGTCTGAATAGATTATGAAGAATTTTTTTTTAGTGACCCTCTGTGTCATTTTCCTGAATATTTCCCAGAGAAGCTGATACTACATTTTAAGAGTTAGCCTCCACTTGGTAGTAGCATGTTAGTAATTCCCATGAATATTTTTAATTAATCTTATATAAACTACAATAAAAATTGAAAAAAAATTCTAAAGATATATTTTCATTTCCCCTGAACATAGAAAAATCTATAATCTCTGGATATGGATACTTACCCCTCCTCTAGAATTGTTCTACCTCATGTGCCTTCATAAAGAGAGGAGTCTGTCCCCTGCATCTCTCCTATTTTCAGAATTCAGCTTTAGGAAATAAATATGAGGAAGGAAGCTACAACTTTTAAGCTCCACATAGAAAATATATTCTCAGAGAAAAACACCCAATTTGATTGTGACAAAACATAGGAAGAAAAAAGTTTAAACATTATATTCCAAGAAGACAAAATTAGATTCAATGAGTAGGTATTAATGTGACATAGAACTAATTGAGATCGTTTTAATTTTGAATATCTGTTTAAATAAACTGAGAATTAGTAAATAAAGATAGCCCTCAAAGTAACAGGCATGAAGTAGAAATCAGCTCTCTCATAAACGCTGTTCCAGAACGCATAGCATTCTATTTCCTCTGTTTGAACAACGTATATCTCGGGGAGTGCTTTCATAAGAAAGATAGCTGAGGAGACTTCTCCCACCAAAAGAACATTGTTGTAACTCTCTCCTGGGACAGAAGGTAACATTGGGCAGGTTTGAGTTTGGGTCAGCTGGGAAAGTGGGAACTACATGTTACCCAATCACTAAGGCAAAACTGGTGTTGCAGAAACTGGCCTAGGCATCAAAGTTGAACATGTATTCATCAGGAAATATTTACCGAATGTTTATTATGTATGAAAATTGTTGTTAGCTAATAATGCCATGTCAGAAAGAACTGAACAGTTTTTGTTTGCTTGCCTTTTTTTTTTTAATAGTTGCTAGGGGTTTTCTTTCCAGAGATTCTATAGACCTGAGGCTGTTTCTTTGCTTTAATATTTTTAAATGGTCTACACATTATTTCAATGGCTACCCCTGATTAGACAGCACTGAATTAAACAAAAAACAAACAAACAAAAAACAAAAACCCATAGCCATCGAGTCGATTATGACTCATAGCAACCCTATAGGACAGAGTAGAACTGCCCCATAGAATTTCCAAGGAGTGCCTCGTGGATTTGAACTGCTGACCTTTATGGTTAGCAATTCTAGCTCTTAACCACTACGCCTCCAGGGTTTCTAGCACTGAATTAGTAAATAATATATAATTAGCCACAGTAGCAAACATAAAAATAATAACAAAAACAACAACATATAATGAGATAGTTCTAAATACTCGACATGTGAAATGTTTGTGTTAAGTTAAACAGATGTCAAGAATGTTCTTTAGGTAATAATTTTAATCTAATGATCAAATGAGAAAAGGTACCAATATGTGCTTCAGAAAGCTAAATCTGTTGTTAGCAAGTCAAATGACGCAGACATCGGCACCCACTGGTGAATGCTGGTGCTTTGTGAGTTATAGAGCTTAAGAAGAAAGAGCCTCAGGCCATCAGGACTGAAATAACATCTGCTAATGCCCACAGAGGCTTTTGAAACTTTAAAAATATTATTAATCTTACCTATTTTTGTTGCGGATGATCTCTAAAAGAGAAACAATTATTCATTTCCTTTCTGAACTAATTTGGAGGGATGTTGGCTTGCTATTGTTAGCTGCTATTGAGTTAGCTCCTGACTCATGGCTACCCCACACACAATGGAATGAAATGTCGCCTGGAGCTGAGGATTAGACATTTGTGGACCACAAGGCTTTCATTGGCTGATTTTTGGAAGTAAAATGTCGGGCATTTTTTCCTACTCTGACTTAGTATGGAATCTCCGCCGAAACTTTGCTATTCACCATCATAGCAGCCCACTGACAGATGGGTGGTGGCTGTGCATGCAGCCCATTGGCTGGGAATCAAACCTGGGTCTTCCACATGGGAGCGTCTATTGAACCACCAATAACCTGCTGGCACTGCTAAAAACCCAAAACCAAACCCACTGCTGTTGAGTTGATTCTGACTCAGAGTGACCTTGTAGGACAGAACAAAACTTCCTGAAAGGGTTTCCAAGGCTGTAAATCTTTACAGAAGCAGATTGCCACACCTCTCTCCCTCTGAGCAGCTGGTGAGTTCGAACTGCCCACCTTTTGGTTAGCAGCTGAGTGCTTTAGCCACTAGGTAATCAGGGCCCCTCCAGCACCGCTAAAGCCCACTTTAATTGTGTCTCTTGAAGCAAGACAAATAATAATGTTTTATCATTGTATTTTGTAGCTTTTGTATCCTCAGTCTGGTGTGAAATATGGGTTATTGCATGTACTTTTTTTCTGAAAGCATAAATTAGGATTTAGAAATGTTAAACATTGGAAGTACTTGCAAGTTTAAGTAGACATTTTTTATTCAATTGCTTACATTATCCATGTAAATTAATGATTGTCAATGAGTAGATAAAAGTGAAAGGCAGAGTTGGGGAGCAGTGATACAACATGCAAATTTGTTTGTAGTGTAAGTACCTGCCAACATGTCCCTTTAATTTGAAGATTAAATGAGCATAAAGTTTACTGTTCAAACCAAGTAATAGTCTTGAAGTTAATTAGCATGAATTTTAATACAGAGCTCAACTTCAAAATGATTTTAGGCATTAGCAAGTGGGTTTTCCAGTTCAGCTCTCACACCTCTTAACCAGATATGCAACCACTTTTATTTAAGACTGGCCTCACTTACTACACCATCCCTACTACTTATTATGCTTAAAGATACTAGTTTAATGGGGATTTTTAAAAAGTAATTCAGATTACTGAGTGATTTTGAAATATAAATAATTAGCAGGCTTAGAACCCTTACATAGAAGTGAGTGGATTTAGAGAAATAAAAACCTGATCTCATGAAACATCTGATAATTATAAACTACTACTGATGAACTGGAAACCCTGGTGGCATAGTGGTTAAGAGCTATGGCTGTTAACCAAAAGGTCAGCAGTTCGAATCTACCAGGCACTCCTTGGAAACTATATGGGGCAGTTTTACTCTGTCCTATAGGGTCTCCATGAGTCGAAATTGACTTAACGGCAATGGGTTTGGGTTTTTTTTTTTTGTATTGATGAACTGATGAGCATATTTCCAATCCTACGCTAGATGTCTCATACATTTAAAGTCATTTAATGATTTCAACACTTGTGAAGAGTAGCTGCTAGGGGGCAGTGGTGTTTCAATGGTAGAATTCTCACCTTCCTCGTGGGAGACCCTCCACCAGTGGAGATTTGTGCGTTACTGTGATGCTGAACATCTTTTCCATCATTTCTTTCCACAGTTTGGATTCCCGTATTTTCCATCTGATGATGTCCACATGTACAGTCAGTTTATGTTGTTGAAAAGAGGTATTTGCAATGAATAAGTCATTGGTCTTGCAAAATTCTATCATAAGATCTCAGGAGTCATTTCTATCACCGAGGCCATATTTTCCTACTGCAGATGCTTCTTTGTTTCCAATTTTCCCATTCCAATAGCCAGTAATTATCAATACATCTTGACTGCATATTCAGTCAATTTCAGACTAAAAGTTGGTAAAAATCTTCAATATCCTCATCTTTGGCATTAGTGGTTGGTGACTAAATTTGAATAATAGTTACATTAACTGGTCTTCCTTGTTGATGTATGGATATTATCCTATCATCGGCAGCATTGTACTTCAGAACAGACCTTAATATGTTCTTTTGGATGATGAATGAGATGCCATTCCTCTTCAATTTGTCATTCCCACCATGGTAGACCATACATGATTGTCCGATTCAAAATGGCCAATACCAGTCCATTTCAGCTCACTAATACCTAGGATATCGATATTTATACATTCCATTTCATTTTTGATGACTTCCAAGTTCCTAGATTCATACTTCGTACATCCCATGGTTCAATTCTTTTTTTTTTTTATTAACTTTTATTGAGCTTCAAGTGAACGTTTACAAATCAAGTCAGTCTGTCACATATAAGTTAATATACATCCTACTCCTTACTCCCACTTGCTCTCCCCCTAATGAGTCAGCCCTTCCAGTCTCTCCTTTCATGAAAACTTTGGCAGCCTCCAACTCTCCATGTTTCAATTATTAATGGATGTTTTTAGCTGCTTCTTATTTTGAGTCATGCCGTATCAGCAAATGAAGGTCCTTAAAGCTCTACTCCATCCATGTCATTAAGGTCGACTCTATTTAAGGTGTCAGCTCTTCCCCAGTTGTATTTTGAGTGCCTTCCCACCTGAGGGACTCATCTTCTGGAACTATATCAAACAGTGCTCTGCTGCTATTCAAAAGGTTTTCATTGACCAATTTTTTAAGAAGTAGACCACCAGGTCCTTCTTCCTGGTCTGCTTAGTCTGGAAACTCTGCTGGAACCTGTCTACCATGGATGACCTTGCTGGTATTTGAAATACTGTGGCATAGGTTCCAGTGTCAAAGCAACACACAAGCCACAAAAGTACAACAAACTGAGAGATGTGTGGTGGTCTAAATGGCTAGAAACCATAAAGGTTCCAAAGACAGAAGTTTTAATCCTAATTTTTTGGGCAGGGGAGGAAGGGCATATTCCTTCCTGCATAGATGTTTACTTCCAGCTGCCTATTGGCAATTGCATTTTTTTTCACTTCATGAGTGCTGAACTGCCTGTGTTACTTAGAATGTTGTGTCTGTGTGTGTGATTAAGGGGGCGAGAGGTGGTTGGACAAAAGGAAGCAGAATGCTAAGGTTAAGAATCAACCTTCCTCAATTCCTACCACTGTATTTTCACGTGGTAAGTAGGAATTCAGACAGTTCCCTGGCAGAAAAAAACTTCCCCCCCATTAAAAATGAGTAAACTATTATCTACACTTAACACAGGCGCAGTGTTTCTTTGCAGATAAGAGTTTCTCTATGAATAATTTGTATGACTCTGGGAAGGCACTAATGAGACAGGCCTTGGGCTGGCAGTTTCATGACAGGTGAAGAGCTTCCTCCCTTGGCGGAGGTAGCATTTCGAGTTACAGTGGCCTGTTTCTGTTATATTTCTGCTTGTCATTGGCCACGTAGGTGTTCATAGAGTTATTCTATTGAAGCAAAGTTTAAATTTTGTATGGAATTATTCAGACCTTCTATCTCCCCAAATGACTCTTTTTTTAACCTGGTTTTTCAGAAAATCTTCATTTCCTATTTCTGTAATCTTCTACTAAACAGACTTCTTGGGCCATTCAGAGGGTAACAAGCCTTTGGGAGTATATAAATTAAATAGTCAGCTTCTGGCTGACCTAGGGATATAAACATTTAATAATTATCATCTCATTAAAAAAAGGACATGTACTTGAAAGAGAACTGACTTTTGTCCTCTCACTTAAACTTTTGTTGTTGACAGGTCTAAAAGAGTTCCCTTTTGTGGTCCTTACTTTCTGTACCACTGGAGTGGGGGAGTATATACAATCTTATAAATAACATCTTTCAGCATTTAAAGGCTACTGGACACTGTGCTAGCCACTTTATGCTTTATGTTGTTTTATTTAGTCTCTACAGCCCTGCTCTGTGACTACTCTGAGTCATTACTTATATTCTCAGCTTACGGATGAGACACTGACGCTCATTTAACTTGATCAGTTTCACAGGTTTCCTACTTGAACCGTCTTCTAGTGACAGGACTTGTCAGGGTTCTTAATTAACCTTGGGCCCAAAGACCACTAGCAATTCAAGATAGAATAGTGTTTCAATAAAATTGGTTTTATTTCTAATCGTATGTATACGATAGTATGGATTTGCAAACATTTACATTAATTTACAAAGAAGACCACAGCCTTCACCAGGCTGCCACAGATGTGCGTGGCACCGAAGTTTAGCGTCTCTGATGGTGATCTGATTTTCCTCGATGTCTCCTTTCTGGGGGGCATTATTTCCCAATCTTATAAAATATTTTATCTTATCCAGTACCTCTGTATAATTCTTGTGTTTCAGGACCATGGTTTGCTCTTTAGAGACTCTTTCATATTTTTAAGACCCAATCAATTCTGACTCCTAGCAACCCTATGTATAGGACAGAGAACTGTGGATTCAAACTGCCAACTTTTTGGTTAGTAGCCTGAGCTCTTAATCACTGTGCCACCAGGGCTCCTTTTTAAGACAGGTAGTATTTAAAGGTTAGTATCGGGTCTGGGTATTGGGTCACTATGAGTTGGAATAGACTCGATGGCAACAGATTTTTTTTTTTTTTTTTATGATGTCCATGGGAACCCTGGTGGCGCGGTGGTTAAGAGTTTGGCTGCTAACCAAAAAGTTCGGCAGTTTGAATCCATCAGCTACTTCTTGGAAACCCTATGGGGCAGTTCTGCTCTGTCTTATAGGATCGCTATGAGTCAGAATCAACTTGAAGTTGTGATTTAGTAACTATAACAATGTATATTCAATAGCAAATAGTAAGGATCCATTTTATCCAGAAGTACCCCGAAATTAAACAACTTCCCATCTTTTCCATCATTCAGTCTTCCAAGAACAGGAAGCTTATAGCTGACACATGTTTAGTGTCTCACCATTGATAATGTGTATATGATAATATATCATGATGAACAGTAATGCTTTTGAATGTTTCTACTCAGTATTTTATGGTCAGAGTAAGAGTTTTGTATTGTAGCACGTAAATACTTCAAGAGTCAGGTAAATTCTATTGTGTTAATGGAACCGTCCCTGATTCTTCTACTTAGAAATTTATTCCTCCTTCCCTTAACTTTTGTGACTGTACTTTACACTTCATCTCTTATGAATCTATGTTATAGTTACACAAGTTATAGCACAGTGTTTCTTCCCTGAAGGTCAGGTCATCTTTGTACCTTCTGGTTTCTAGGATAGTGTCTGACTCATTATAAAATTTAGTCAGTTTTTGTTCATGAAACTTGAGTACCTCGTTGCAGCTAACAGACCATACCAGCTGTGACAGCTTTGTTTCATGATGTTCTCAACACACACTGATTACAGAGAAAGTGTTTATTCAAATGGAAAGAAATTACATGAGGGCATTTTCATCAAAGGAATGAAGTAAGTAATTTCCCCATCATTAACTCTAATCATATTTGGTTTCTGATTATCTCTTCTTCCTAGGATTCTTATTTTTCCAAGTACTGATGACATTTCAGTCCATTTCAACAAAGACATTTATTGAGTTTCTACTAAGGGAAAGAAATTATGCTAAGCTCCGTAGGACTCATGAAAATTCAAGGAGCTTAAAATCTAAAACAAAGGCTATACATGTAGACAAATAACTAGACCACGGAGTGAAAATCATTTATTCGATCAATAGTTATTGAGTGCCACCTATATGTGAGGTACCGTTAAAAGTTCTTGGTAAAGCTGCCTAGGGTGCTCCGTGGTTCCGCAACTTGTGTACTGTACAACTCCAGGAAAATTCAAGTCATTGTAGATTTGTACACAAAAGCAAAAAAACCCTTGTACAATGGTGACAATTTTCCAGCAGATGGCTAAAAAGTGTCTTGAGCAAGAAGCACCTTTAAAATTTTTGCATAATCATCTTTTAAAGTGACACTTAATATATGTTAAGGAACAAAATAGATCTAATTCCTGCTCTCATAAGTCTGACATCCTAAGGGGAAGTTAGACTATAAGCAAAAAACCCAAAATACGAAGTATATCAGATGGGGTTAAGCATTAGGGAATGAAATAAACAGTGTCAGAGGTTGGAAAGTGATGGAGCAAGAGAATGGCTTACTCTGTTAGATTGGATGGTGAGGAAGGGCCTATGTGACAAGGTGGTGTTTTATCACAGATCTGATTGATAAGGACAGCACATGGAGATATCTGGAAGAGGAGAGTATCACGGAGTCAGAGTAGAATATACAGCAATTCAGAGAGAAGAGCATGCCTGGTGCCTGTGAGGAGTAACAAGGAGGCCAGTGTTGCTGAAAATGAAAGAACAACGTAGGGGTGGTTGAAATGATGTCAGAGAAGTAGCCTGTGGCCATACCTTGTAGAGTTTGCTAGTCATGGTAGGGATGGTGAACTTTATTTTGAGAGTGATGAAAAGTATTGGAGGATTCTGAAAAATTAGAGGGGGAGAAAAAAACTTAGTTGTGACCTAGTTTTGAAAAGACCCTCATGGCTTTTTTTATGAAGCAATTTGTAAATGAGAACTTCTCAATTTTCCTAAAGGTCTTCAATTTTTATTCTGTTACATAAGCTTTCAAGAAATTCACTAGATTGCTTCTGACTGGCTACTATGGAACTAAATCATATAAGGTAGAAATATATTAAAATATTATTAATTAAATTATTTCTTTTTGAATAAATATTTATTAAGCCCATCTTAAAACAGAAAAGCTGTTTTGAAGATTTTAAGTTCCATTTAGATGGCAGATCTGACATGCTAGTTTTCGTCCTTAGCTATTTCTTAAATGGAAGTACTACATTAATTTGGACATGCTACAAGTTACTGAGTGAGCAAAGCGAGTTCGTATCCCTGAAAATAATGACCACCATGAAAGAATATTAGTATTTCAAGTCTGTTATCTGTTAATCACTCTTCAAATCAATCAGACCTCAGCTCTTCAACTCTGCCTAATGACCAATTCTCTTAAAGGAGAGAAATCCAGGCTCTCTTATTTGCCAAAATTAAAATGAATCATAAGTTTAATTTTTCACTTTGGGAAATAACAACACTGTAAGATTTGGAGTATCAGTTTATTAGAACATTTTTTAAACATTGCATCTGGGAGACTGTCAGCTTGCTTCTTGCAATGTGTCCAACAGACTATGAGGAACTGAAACCTACAGTCCAACAAGCTGTAAGAAGCTGAATCTTACCAACAACCATTTGAGTTCAGAAACATAACTCCCGCGATTAAAACTGAAAGCCTCTGAGGTTGAGGACCCAGTTAGCTGTGCTCAGATTACTAGCAGAAACTCTGAGATAATAAATGGGTTTTGTTTCAAGCTGCTAAATTTTGGAGTAATTTGTACATAGCAATATAGAAAACTAATACATGTCACCTACCCCGTTGTTGTTGTTGGGTGCCATTGAGTCAATTCTGACTCATAGCAACCTGATGTGACAGAGTAGCAGTGCCCCATAAGGTTTTGTTGGCTGTAATCTTTAAGGAAGCAGATTACCAGGTCTTTCTTCCAAGGAGCTGCTGGGTGGATTCAAATTGCCAGTCTTTCGGCTAGCAGCCCAGCACTTAACCATTGTACCACCAGGGAGTCTCACTTACCCCTGCACAGAGATGAACTTCGAACTGGATCCCAGAAGGGAGTGAAGTTGGTATCTGTTTTAATAAGGATTGCAAAATCAATCATCACTTTAGTTATCTGCATAGTGTTAGGGTTCTCTAAATCAAATCTTTAAAGCCAAAGTGAAAAGATACCTAGTATGTGGTAGCAGACTAAATGACATCTCTGGCCAGGAATATTGAGTGTCTTTTCCCCCAACACAGATATCTTAATAAAATGACGTTGCCACTTTGACATATTGACATTTTCTCTACCCTTCCTGTAACTTGCAAGCCCAGCTGAAGAAGAAAAAATGCCAAATATTTTTAGAATTTTATGAATTCTAAGCACCTAGAAGTACTTGTTTGTAGGGGCCAGGGCTGTTTAATAAACTAGCTGATAAAGAAAAAGACCTGTAAATAAGGGTTATTGTGTTTTCATTCAGTTCTATACACTGATGGCTCAAGACAGACAATGAAAGACAAAATTTGGCAGATTGGCAAATTACTCATTGACTCTAAAGAAAATTAAGCTCCTTGAGCTTGTCCTGGTTTTGAATCTTTGCTTATTGGATTCTGTTCCTTTGAGGGAATAATAACCTATGATGCTCTGTCAGCAGAAAAGGAAAAGAAAAAACATTAACCCATCGAGGTTGAAGGATTACCTGTGCAGTAGAGATAAGGACCAACAATGTGGTCTGATCTCAGTGTGACAGAATAAGTGACTTCCAATGTGATATGGGGTGATTTGAGAAGGAGTCAGAGAAGTCCTTATGCCAAAGCAGTACCTGCTGTGCTCATCCTACCACCATTATGACCACGGTATTATGGTCTTTCAGGTCATGGCCATGAGCAAAGGACTGTCATCAACACTAAAAGCACATAGAGTAATGAGGCCTCGTAAATCACAATTCTGCTATACAACTTTTAAAGCCACACATGCACATTCACATTAAATTCACACCTGAATGCTCATGAACTATCTTTTCTGGTTGGCTCATCATTAAACTCACATGCCCCAGTACAGAGTGGGAAAGCATCTTAAAAGACTAGAAAAACTGAATATATGGTAGCATTGATGGTTGTATCCAAAATCAGCTTCAAAGGACTCAGTAAGGCTTCTTTGAGAGTGTAAGGGCACATTGCCCATTTCCAGGTTCTCAAATCTCAAAGTTATGCTGAGAAAAAAATCTTTGTGGGTACTTACTCTTATGGCTGAGAAGTGATTTTTGGCTATAAAATATAAAATGCTTACCTTGGAAATTATCCAGTTGACTAGACAGCAAGTCCATACCATTGTCCAACACCTCAGAGCATCTGTAGCATTTGTTAAATAAATTATGATTTCTATGATCCAAATGGATATTACCTACTAATAGCCTTAGTAAAAAAAAATTCCACTGTGTATGACAACTTGTTACATAAAGGCTGTCTCCATAAATGGATTCCGATGGATTTTTGTCTTTGATTGGTTTGCTGAGTTAAACGGCCCAATACTTTGAGTCTGCATAATCTACACTCAATTTGTAATTTTTTTTTTCCCCCAGCCTAGGAAATGAAGTCTCAATTAGAATTCAGAAATTCTGTCTTTGCCTTGAGACTCTTCTACCTTGTAGAAAGCCAGCCTTCCAGGAACTTTGAACCATTCAGGAAGTCATTAACTTCTTTATGAAGGGACGCTTCAATAGAAAGAAGTGTTTATTCTTTTATGAGAGAGAAAGAATCAAACATGCAAAGATATCTTAAGCAAAACACTATGGGGCAGTATGGGAGAGACAGTATTTGATTTAAAATAATACAAACTGTCACAACATTGATGGCGATAAATCTGCAAAAGCAAAGAGAAATTAAAGCTGCAAAAGCAAAACAAAAACAAAAACCCAAGGTACACAAGAGGTCAGGAAGAAATTTTACTTTTTTTTTTTATACCTTGGTGCTAGGTGGAGGGGAAAAATAATCTTACTTGAGAATTTATAACCAAAAGCAGGCACACGAATTTCTGGTCTTAATTCATTTTACGTATGAGATTCAAAATAATCTCAAGTGGATAATTTAGTCGAACTTCATGCTGGCTTTAAGAACCAAGGTAGCCTTCAAATGGAGACTTCAATTTAAATTGGTCTCAGATTATTCATGGCCCCAGGTGACTAGCAGAAACAACAGGAATCCACCCCAGAGGAACACAACCTTAACCAAGGCCAAAAGCAAAACCACAGATGAAATTCCAAGAAAAATTATCAGCCCAGAGTAAAGTTAATTGAAAAAAAAAAAAAAAAAAACAGGAAAGCAAACAAACAAAAACAAAAATTCATAAGAAAATAATGTAACAGGAGTGAAAGCTAGCCAAAAATGCAAAACAGCGGACTCACACATGCAAAGCCTTGAGATATTGAAACCATAAGTCACAGAATATGAAATGACCTTATTTAATATGCTTAGAGAGAGAGAGATGAGAAGCTTGAAAATATGGCCAAGAAACGAGAGACTCCAGAAAGTCAATATGCAGACATGAAAACATACTAGGACTTACAGAATTAATTAAATAACTAAATCTCCTTGTGAAGAGCCACGCACACTAATCACTGCATAGAACACCAAGGTAACACTGTAGTGCAAAGGGGAAAAGATTTTTTTTTTATTGTTTTGTTTTTGATATGTTGATGAGACAGTTGGCTACCCATTTGGAGAAATATACGTCTGGACTTTTTTCAGACATTGTAACAAAGATCAATGTCCGATATTCAGTAGATCTAAATGTGAAAGGCAGAACAACAAAACTTCCAGCAGAGAATACATAAATTGTATTGGGACTGTGAAACACTTTGTAAGCAAGAAACAAGAGTTCTATCACAGTGAAAATGATTGATAAATTTCTACAATAAAATCAAGAACTTCTATTGATTACTGTAGAAAGAATGAAGAGGCATTCTAGAGCCTGGGAGGAGATAGTCACAAAACATATATTCAACAAAAGATTTGTATACAGAGTATGTAAGAATTCTTATGAATCAATAAGGGAAACACAACAACATCAACAACAAAACTGATTTAACAAATAAGCTAAAAAGTTGAATAAGTTTACTGGAGAATACATCGAAATGTCAATAAATATATGGACAGGAATTCTGGCTTTACTTCGGGGAGGCTTCTGTTCTACTTCTTGTTCTGGATGCTGCTTTCAGTTGACTGCTGACTCTGTGGAAATTCTTTGGACGATACATTTATGATTTATATGTTTTTAAAATGCATGATAAATAAAAGTTTGTTCAAAATTATAATAAATACATACAAATCTCCTCTCACCACCCCCATTTACATCCGTCTAACTAATTCAAGAAATTTGAAAAACAGCTACCTGGCCAATCAACTGGAAGAGATCCATATTTGTGCCCATTCCAATGAAAGGTGACCTAACAGAATGCAGAAATTAATGAAGAATATCATTAATATCACATGCAAGTAAAATTTTACAGAAGGTATTTCAAAACCAGTTGCAGCAGTACCTTGACAGGGAACTGCCAGAAGTTCAAGCAGAATTCAGAAGAAGACATGAAAACAGGTATATCATTGCTGATATCAAATGGACCTTGGCTGAAAGCAGAGCATACCAGAAAGTTGTTTACCGGTGTTTTATTGACAGTGCAAAGACAATCAACTGTGTGGATCATAACAAATCATGGATAACATTGTGAAGAATGGGAATTCCTGAACACTTAATTGTGCTCCTGTAGAATCTGTACCTAAACCAAGAGATAGTCGTTCAAACAGAACAAGGGGTTGCTGCGAGGTTTAAAGTCAGGAAAGGTGTGATTTAGAGTTATATCCTTTCACCATACTTACCCAGCCTATATGCTGAGCAAATAATCTGAGAAGCTGGACTGTATGAAGAGGCACCTGGCATCAGGATTGAAGTAAGGCTCATTAACAACCTGCAATATGCAGATGACACAACCTTGCTTGCTGAAAGTGAAGAGGACTTGAAGCACTTACTTATGAAGATCAAAGACTCCAGGCTTCAGTATGGATTACACCTCAACCTAAAGAAAACAAAAATCCTCATGACTGGACCAGTAAGCAACATCATGATAAAAGGAGAAAAGACTGAAGTTATCAAGGACTTCATTTTACTTGGGTCCACAATCAACACCCAGGGAAGCAGCAGTCAAGAAATCAAATGACATATTGCATTGGGCAAATCTTCTAAAAAAGACCTGTTTAAAGTGTTATAAATCAAAGCTGTCATCTTGAGGACTAAGATGCTTCTGACTCAAGCTATGGTATTTTCAATCACCTCATATGTATGCAAAGTAGGACAACGAATAAGCAAGACTGAAGAAGAATTGATGCCTTTGAACTATGGTGTTGTGAAAAATACTGCCAGAAAACAAACAAATCTTTCTTGGAAGAAGTACAGACAGAATGCTCCCTAGAAGCAATAATAGTAGACATTGTCTCACATACTTTGGACTTCTTATCAGGAGGGACCAGTCCCTGGAGAAAGACCTCATGCCTGGTAAAGTGGAAAAAAAAATAAATAAATTTATTTATTTATTTTTAAAGTAGAGGGTCAGTAAAAAAGAGGAAGACCTTCAGTGAGATGCACTGACACAGGGGCTGCAACAATGGGGTCAAGCATAACAAAGATTGTGAGGACGGCACAGGGCCAGGCAGTGTTTTGCTCTGTTATACATAGAGTTGATATGAGTTGGAATTGACTGGAAGACACCTAACAACAACAAGACATAATTCTTAAGGAGCCCTGGTGATGTAGTAGTTAAGCATTCAGCTGCTAACCAAAAAGTTCTTGGTTTGATCCCACCAGCTGCTCCATGGAAGAAAGATGTATCAGTCTACTTGCATAAAGATCACAGCCTTGGAAACCCTATGGGGCAGTTCTACTCTGTCCTATAGTGTTACTATGAGTTGGAATTAACTTGATGGCAATAAAAATTGGAAAGTAATTCTTTCATTTCTTCCAGATTTCCTTCTAACTATTTTAACTCAGATAAGCAGATGATCCATAGCCGGATGCACAGCTGTTCAGACAGCCTTGTATACAGCAGGGCTTGAACAATGTGATCTTTTATGGCTTCTAACCTCTGTGATGCTAAGAATGGGCTACTTGCCCTAATTACTACACTGTTACCATTTGCTACACCTTACAACTCCTAAGTGCACACCTTTCCAAACAACTCTGGTCCAATGCTTTACCATTTTAAAAATAAATTTCCACCAAGATCTTCACACACCATGGAAAAAAATATTAATTTAATCCCCATTTTCTAAACAAGAAGCCTGAGAGTCAACATAATCAAAAGATTTCTTCAAGATCGTTCAGCTAATATGTAGTAGAGAACTTTGCATTTAGTCATGGGCATTTTGTAAAAATTCTTAAGTCATATCTGCATACTCCCCACAATATTTTCTTAGTTGACTGGAATATTCTTAAAGACAAGATTCATGTCTATTTATTTACTGTCCCTCTGCAAAGTATCATACAGCTTTCAACATGCCGTAGGCAATCAATAACTGCTTATTGAGAGATGGTAGCATTGTGCAGTCTTGTTAGTATTTGCTTACATAAAAGCATATCATTCTAAGCAAACACCTGGATAACTAAAAAACATCATATAATTTCCACAAGCTGTCTCATGGCCATTCTGCCTTCTTTGTAAAATAAGCTTTTAACTTATTAAAGAGCCAACCTTGTGTGGAAAAGTTAGGCGACATGTAAGCAGGCATTAGGGTAAGTAGACTAATATGTCTTGTGTTTTGATCACTGCTTATAATAATAAGAGAAATCCCAATGTCTATTTTTGGTGAGCAGCAATAATTAAAAAGCATTTGCATTTTATGGCTTCAGTGGTAGCACAGAGAATTCACTATTTAGTTATCCCACCAGCAGGCTCAAGAGGAAATCAGATATGGCAATTTACCAAGAATCTGTGTTCTCTTTATCTAATCAGATGCATCACCTTCTTCAATATGGTGCTACAAAAGATATGAACTATGCAAGGGCAGTGCAGGTCAGCATTTAAATGGAATATTTCCAAAGGCAAATTCAAGGACCCAAAAAACTCAGAGAAGAAATGACAGTATTTTCATTACTGGATCTTGTTCCCCTTGACTGTACAGAGACTCATAAGTGCCCTGAACCTTATAGTAGTTAGTAAGGTACTTTATATAAGGTGAATGTAACAGAGACAACTCAAACACGTTGGTCATTAAATTTCACGTGGTGATTTTTTGAGGGGCCAAAATTTTTTTTTAAATTGCTCTTATTGATACACATATAGTCCATCTTATCCTAAGACCAAGCAGTTACAATTGTCATTTTAAGAGACTCTTGACCTCTTCTCACAATTCTGAGACAGGATCAAAGTAAATGTCAGTACAAACTGTTCTAGAGCCTCATCTTCAAAGTATCATGGCTCAAACACTCATACTTCAATCATTCCAGGAGTACATTATATACCTCTATTTGCCTTTTTCTTTTTTTAATAGCAGCAGCCATGGTAAATCTAAACAATTCTCCAAATCTAGAGGTTATTATATCAATACTATATCCACAGCATCCCCCCTCCTGCAGGTAAACTTTTTTTATTTTCACTTTCAATCTGTACCCTGTAGAAAGCATTCCTAATTTATGATTCCAGTGACACAGAAAATTTTATGTTTATGGAATTATTGCCTACTATTTTTATATCCAGACCAGCCTTTGTAATGTAAAAATAGAGAAATCACAAGATTCATATAAGATGCCTGTCTGTAAAAATGCCCTAGAGCTAAGAATAATATTGAAGCCAGTGTCTGAAAGCCATCCCAGGCTGGTTGTTTGCTCCATCCACAGTATAGTGCTATCATTCAGCTTTGATATTTACTCTCTGTGTTTCATCAGGGCAACATCTCTGAAGTAAAAAGGTTTGATCGAGGATGGTTCTGATTACTCTTTTTCATATTCTTTATAAAATATAAGATAGCAGTGTTGTTTGAAATCTTTTGCTTAAGATATGAAATTCTGTTATTATAATTTAGACTACCAGAGGGATTTCTTTTCCTTACCTAGCCCAGTCTGAGTTTTATTGATCATATGAATGTAGACTAAAGATCTGTTTATTTTATCTTTTTTTAAATTTATTAGCAAACATCCTCTATGACCCTTAAAACAAAACATTATTTTCTTTTGGACTGATAGTATAGTCTCATTTAAAAAAAAAAAAAAAGCCTTTTAGTATTCACCTTACTTTGATGTACTGATAGAGAAAAAAGAAAAGCAAAAAAAAAAAAAGTTTTTGTGTACTGACAACTATATTTTTGTTTCTTTTGAGCAAAAAAATAAGTAATAATAATCCCTGAACGTTGTACAGTGTTTTATTTTCTTTTAAATGCACATTCACCAAATCCCTCTCACCTGAGCTTCAGTAAAACCTGGGGAAGTAGGTGCTAAAACTATAAACAGTAAAGTCAGATTCCAACCCCATGACATTAAGTCTAGAAACCCAGAGGCACTATTCCTGTCATAAAAGTGAAGAAATGAACAAAGATTAACAACCCTGTTCAAGATCACAGAGTGATTTTTTTAATTGGAACTTGAATTCAAAACCAGATTTTTCTCCTTACTTTAATTTGGCCATGTTTAGCCTTACATGTGATGGATTTACTGTGTCCTTTTTTTTTTTCTTTTTGTTCCTCCACTTTGGCTTTGTTTTTGGTTTTGTTTTGTTACTTTGTTGTTGTTGTTTTTAGCATTTATAGATAAACACAAAACAAATGATGCTATGTGGACATTTCCCAAAGTCTTGATGTTGGGGAATATAAAAGATGAAGGTGTGATCAGCCCAAACTCAGTTGTCTTTATAATCCTGCTTAATGGTTTTCACAGGTAAGAAGATTGACAGCTGAATGTACTACTAAAATCAGGTATATTACATGCCCTGGAGTAAGAAATTTAGCTGTTTGTGAATTTTGAATAATGCTCTGAATAAGAGAACAATAGTTAAAAGTTATCCAATCTTCTAAAGAGAGTTGGTAGACATCAAGTAGACACATCCATTCCAGGGCAAGAAGCAAAATTGTCCCAGCTACTACCATCAGATCACAGCTATTTAAAAGAAAATCAGAAATATGATAGGAGTTCATTTGGAAGAAATTAAAGAGAGTCATTGAAGTTTCAAGTTAATATGACATGATAACAGAATGCTTCCTCCTTCTGAGCTTCATGTGGGAGGTGCAAGAGAATCCTGAATTTCTACATTTAGGGAAACTGGTATCTCACTCCCTACCTAAAAGATTGCTGAGCTGCAGAAACTCAGACCTGTTCTTTGCTGTCACTGGACTGTGGGGCTTATATGAACAAAAAGAGGTATCTCTTTACAGCTCAGAGAAACTGGAAGTCAGGAAGTTATAAGGGCAACCAAGATAGCAGGATGAGAAGAAAGGGATTAAAAGTTAAGAAAACTGTGAAATCTGACTTTACTCTTTATAGTTTCAACACCTACTTCTCTGAGTTTTACTGAAGATCAAGTGAGAAGCATTTGGTGAATATTCATTTAAAAGAAAATAAAACACTGTACAACTTTTGGGGATTATTATTACTTATTTTTCTGCTCAAAAGAAGCAAATATTTATATGTCAGTACACGCTTTTTTTTTATTATTGGTTTTCCTTTCCTTTTTCTCTATCAGTGTATCAAAGCAAGATGAATATTAAAAGGTTTTCTTTGAGTGAGACTCTATAATATCAATCTAAAATCTGTGTGAGTGTCCTATGGACCAATCTGATACTATAAAAGGCAGCATAAAATTGTACTTGCTTTGATGAGACCTTGCCTAACAAGGTAGTCTGACTGGGCAATAAACTCTAGTAGTAAAAAGCTGAAGGGGTACATCCAGAGTCAAATGCTGAGAAAAATCATTGAAGGTGAACCAAAGAGTGTATCACACATTCAGAGAACCATACAGTGCATATGTTCATGATGAGCTACTGAAGAGCCAAAAAAATGAACCTCCCAAAAGACAGTCAGCATCTGAACGCCTACTACAAAGGAACACCAAGGAACAGTGACCAACAATCCATTTTCTTATTTGGCTTATTGACCCAGAATTCAAAAATCCTTGGGAAATTGGAATAAATAAGACCACATAATACAGTGCTTCTGTCCACAGCATGTACTGTCTTTATCTTTAACCATTTGTATTACTATTTTCTTTTTTTAAATTTTATTGTGATAAAATATGTACAACAGAAATATTTTGGACACAGATAGTGGTGATGGTTGCATGACATTGGTAATGTAAATAATGTCACTGAATTGCATACTTAAAAATGGTTAAAATGGCAAGTTTTATCTTCAACATTTAAGAGCTCATTTTCTTTTGCAAGGAATCAACTAGATGCTGATGGAAAAAATCTACCACAATTAAATGTTGAAAATCAAACTGTGAATCACAAGTAACTACGTATTCTATAATCATATAGTATCTAGATAGTAATTATAATTTCATAAGATACTTTCCAATAGATTAAGTACTTCATATTTTCAATTTCACAGCAGCCTTGATTACTCAATATTATTATTCCATCTTATGGATGAGAAAATAGAAGGTCAACAATATTAAGTAAAAACATTAGTCTTATGTCTCTATTTTAGTTACAAATCTTGAGAGTTTTCTCAAGTGGCTTTTGTCATTGGTGAGCATGGTGAGTATTAATGAGTATCATGATGAATATTAATCTTTTATCTCTCATTGTGCATGTGTTATACTTCATAATAAAATGAAATGTTGAAACACATTTCAGAGGAAATGGAAAAAAGTGTATATTGCCTATATGTAGTTTATTTCAAATTCAAAATGTCAATTTGTCCATAAAAGTATACTAGAAAATAAATATTATCATTTATAGATATAGATGCCCCCATGTGTCTGTCAGTTTGTCATACTGTGGGAGCTTGTGTGTTGCTGTGATGCTGGAAGCTATGCCACCAGTATTCAAATACCAGCAGTGTCACCCATGGCTGACAGGTTTCAGCTGAGCTTCCAGACTAAGTCAGGCTAGGCAGAAGGACCTAGTGGTCCACTTCTGAAAAGCATTAGCCAGTGAAAACCTTATGAATAGCAGCAGAATATTGTCTGATATAGTGTCGGAAGATGAGCCCTTCAGGTTGGAAGGCACTCAAAAGACTATTGGGGAAGAGCTGCCTTCTCAAAGTAGAGTTGACCTTAATGATGTGGTTGGAGTAAAGCTTTCAGGACCTTCATTTGCTGATGTGGCACAACTCAAAATGAGGAGAAACAGCTACAAACATCCATTAATAATCGGAACATGGAATGTATGAAGTATGAACCTAGGAAAATGGGAAATTGTGAAAAATGAAATGGAATGCATAAAGATCAATGTCCTAGGCATTGGTGAGCTGAAATGGACTGGTATTGGTCATTCTGAATCGGACAATCATATGATCTACTATGCCGGGAATGACAACTTGAAGAGGAATGGCATTGCATTCATAGTCAAAAAAAAAAAAAAAATTTCAAGATCTATACTGAAGTCCAACACTGGCAGTGATGGGATAATATCCATATGTCTGCAAGGAAGATGAGTTAATATGACTATTATTCAAATTTACACATCAATCATGAAGGCCACAGATGAAGAAATTGAAGATTTTTACCAACTTCTGCAGTCTGAAATCGATAGAACAGGCAATCAGGATGCACTGATAATTACTGATAATTGGAATATGGAAGTTGGACACAAAGAAGAAGGATCAGTGGTTGGAAAATATGGCCCTGGTGATAGAAATGATGCCACCGATAACATGATTGAATTTTGAGGACCAATGACTTCGTTGTAAATACCTTTTTTCACCAACATAAATGGCGACAATACATGTGAAACTCCCCAGATGGAATATACAGGAATGAAATTGACTACATCTGTGAAAAAACATGATGGAAAAGCTCAGCATCATCAGTCAGAACAAGGCCAGGGACTGACTGAGGATCAGACCATCAATTCCTCAAATGCAAGTTCAAGTTCAAACTGAAGAAAATTAGAACAAGTCGACCAGAGCCAAAGGACAACCTTTAGGATATCCCACCTGAATTTAGAGACCATTTCAAGACTAGATTTGATGCATTGAAGGCTAATGACCTACGATCAGATGAGTTGTGGAATAACATCAAAGACATCATACAGGAAGAAAGCAAGAGTTCATTAAAAAGATATGAGAAGGAGGGCGGAGCCAAGATGGCGGACTAGGCAGACGCTACCTCGGATCCCTCTTACAACAAAGACACGGAAAAACAAGTGAATCGATCACATACATAACAATCTACGAACCCTGAACAACAAACACAGATTTAGAGACGGAGAACGAACTAATACAGGGAAGCAGCGATTGTTTCCAGAGCCTGGAGCCAGCGTACCAGTCAGGTACGGCACAAGCACAGAGACCTGCTCCACCCCCCTGAACTAACCCCGGGAGGGGGACTAGCCGGTTCCACGGGCGGCGTGGGACGCAGCCGTTAGGAGAAGTCCCCGGGAGGCAGTGACTGATCTTGGAGCAGAAAGAGCAGCATCCGAGCCGGAGAACCGTCCCGCAGGGATTTGGACTGCACGCAGGTACGCCATAAACACGGAGAGTTGCTCCACCCCCTGAACTAACCCCGGGAAGGTGACCAGCCGGGTCGCGCGGGCGGCGTGGGACGCAGCCGGTAGGAGAAGTCCCCGGGAGGCAGCGACTGGTATTGGAGCGGGGAGAACAGCGTTCCAGCTGGGACACTCGGTCGCGGCACAAGCACGGGGAGCTACTCCACCCATCTGAACTAACCCCGGGAGGGGGCCCACCTGGTTCACGGGGGCAGCACGGCCACGCGGCTGGAGGGACGAGAAGTCCCCGGGAGGCAGCGACTGATTTTGGAGTCGAGAGTGCACCGTCCCAGTAGGGGAGCCTTGACGCTGGGCGTGGGGCTGGAAGCGGAGGATCTGACCGTGACTCCAGCGGGCCAGACCCCCTGGGGGCAATCTCCACACAGCCAGCACACATAGGCAACGCGCCCGCGGGAATCTCAGATATAATAGTCATTCCAAGCAAGACAAGCAACTCTGGCTATATTCTGAGGTGCTACTCTCCTATCTCTCTGTTCCCTCCCCCACCCTCCCCAGGCGGCTTCATTAACATCTGAATAGCCTGAGCCAGAGGGAGAACTCTGATAGGGATCTGACTGCTGTTTTTTTTTAGCGGATTTTCTGGAAAAACTAGTTTCCCAGTGATGGCTCGGAGACAACAATCCATATCAAACCACTTAAAGAAGCAGACCGTGACAGCTTCTCCAACCCCCCAAACAAAAGAATCAAAATCTTTCCCAAATGAAGATACAATTTTGGAATTATCAGATACAGAATATAAAAAACTAATTTACAGAATGCTTAATGATATCACAAATGAAATTAGGATATCTGCAGAAAAAGCCAAGGAACACACTGATAAAACTGTTGAAGAACTCAAAAAGATTATTCAAGAACATACTGGAAAAATTAATAAGTTGCAAGAATCCATAGAGAGACAACATGTAGAAATCCAAAAGATTAACAATAAAATAACAGAATTAGACAACACACTAGGAAGTCAGAGGAGCAGACTCGAGCAATTAGAATGCAGACTGGGACATCTGGAGGACCAGGGAATCAACACCAACATAGCTGAAAAAAAATCAGATAAAAGAATTAAAAAAAATGAAGAAACCCTAAGAATTATGTGGGACTCTATCAAGAAGGATAACCTGCGGGTGATTGGAGTCCCAGAACAGGGAGGGGGGACAGAAAACACAGAGAAAATAGTTGAAGAACTTCTGGCAGAAAACTTCCCTGACATCATGAAAGACGAAAGGATATCTATCCAAGATGCTCATCGAACCCCATTTAAGATTGATACAAAAAGAAAAACACCAAGACATATTATCATCAAACTCACCAAAACCAAAGATAAACAGAAAATTTTAAAAGCAGCCAGGGAGAAAAGAAAGGTTTCCTTCAAGGGAGAATCAGTAAGAATATGTTCAGACTACTCAGCAGAAACCATGCAGGCAAGAAGGGAATGGGACCACATATACAGAACACTGAAGGAGAAAAACTGCCAACCAAGGATCATATATCCAGCAAAACTCTCTCTGAAATATGAAGGCGAAATTAAGATATTTACAGACAAACACAAGTTTAGAGAATTTGCAAAAACCAAACCAAAGCTACAAGAAATACTAAAGGATATTGTTTGGTCAGAGAACCAATAATATCAGATATCAGCACAACACAAGGTCACAAAACAGAACGTCCTGATATCAACTCAAATAGGGAAATCACAAAAACAAACAAATTAAGATTAATTAAAAAAAAAAATACACATAACAGGGAATCATGGAAGTCAATAGGTAAAAGATCACAATAATCAAAAAGAGGGACTAAATACAGGAGGCATTGAACTGCCATATGGAGAGTGATACAAGGCGATATAGAACAATACAAGTTAGGTTTTTACTTAGAAAAATAGGGGTATATAATGAGGTAACCACAAAAAGGTATAACAACTCTATAACTCAAGACAAAAACCAAGAAAAACGTAACGACTCAACTAACATAAACTCAAACACTATGAAAGTGAGGATCTCACAATTTACTAAGAAAAACGCCTCAGCACAAAAAAGTATGTGGAAAAATGAAATTGTCAACAACACACATAAAAAGGCATCAAAATGACAGCACTAAAAACTTATTTATCTATAATTACCCTGAATGTAAATGGACTAAATGCATCAATAAAGAGACAGAGAGTCACAGACTGAATAAAGAAACACGATCCATCTATATGCTGCCTACAAGAGACACACCTTAGACTTAGAGACACAAACAAACTAAAACTCAAAGGATGGAAAAAAGTATATCAAGCAAACAATAAGCAAAAAAGAAGAGGAGTAGCAATATTAATTTCTGACAAAATAGACTTTAGACTTAAATCCACCACAAAGGATAAAGAAGGACACTATATACTGATAAAAGGGACAATTGATCAGGAAGACATAACCATATTAAATATTTATGCACCCAATGACAGGGCTGCAAGATATATAAATCAAATTTTAACAGAACTGAAAAGCGAGATAGATACCTCCACAATTATAGTAGGAGACTTCAACACACCACTTTCGGAGAAGGACAGGACATCCAGTAAGAAGCTCAACAGAGACACGGAAGATCTAATTACAACAATCAACCAACTTGACCTCATTGACTTATACAGAACTCTCCACCCAACTGCTGCAAAATATACTTTTTTTTCTAGCGCACATGGAACATTCTCTAGAATAGACCACATATTAGGTCATAAAACAAACCTTTGCAGAGTCCAAAACATCGAAATATTACAAAGCATCTTCTCAGACCACAAGGCAATAAAACTAGAGATCAATAACAGAAAAACGAGGGAAAAGAAATCAAATACTTGGAAAATGAACAATACCCTCCTGAAAAAAGACTGGGTTATAGAAGACATCAAGGAGGGAATAAGGAAATTCATAGAAAGCAACGAGAATGAAAATACTTCCTATCAAAACCTCTGGGACACAGCAAAAGCAGTGCTCAGAGGTCAATTTATATCAATAAATGCACACATACAAAAAGAAGAAAGAGCCAAAAGCAGAGAACTGTCCCTACAACTTGAACAAATAGAAAGTGAGCAACAAAAGAATCCATCAGGCACCAGAAGAAAACAAATAACAAAAATTAGAGCTGAACTAAATGAATTAGAGAACAGAAAAACAATCGAAAGAATTAACAAAGCCAAAAGCTGGTTCTTTGAAAAAATTAACAAAATTGATAAACCATTGGCTAGACTGACTAAAGAAATACAGGAAAGGAAACAAATAACCCGAATAAGAAATGAGAAGGACCACATCACAACAGAACCAAATGAAATTAAAAGAATCATTTCAGATTATTATGAAAAATTGTACTCTAACAAATTTGAAAACCTAGAAGAAATGGATGAATTCCTGGAAAAACACTACCTACCTAAACTAACACATTCAGAAGTAGAACAACTAAATAGACCCATAACAAAAAAAGAGATTGAAACGGTAATCAAAAAACTCCCAACAAAAAAAAGTCCTGGCCCGGACGGCTTCACTGCAGAGTTCTACCAAATTTTCAGAGAAGACTTAACACCACTACTACTAAAGGTATTCCAAAGCATAGAAAATGACGGAATACTACCCAACTCATTCTATGAAGCCACCATCTCCCTGATACCAAAACCAGGTAAAGACATTACAAAAAAAGAAAATTATAGACCTATATCCCTCATGAACATTGATGCAAAAATCCTCAACAAAATTCTAGCCAATAGAATCCAACGACACATCAAAAAAATAATTCACCCTGATCAAGTGGGATTTATACCAGGTATGCAAGGCTGGTTTAATATCAGAAAAACCATTAATGTAATCCATCACATAAATAAAACAAAAGACAAAAACCACATGATCTTATCAATTGATGCAGAAAAGGCATTTGACAAAGTCCAACACCCATTCATGATAAAAACTCTTACCAAAATAGGAATTGAAGGAAAATTCCTCAACATAATAAAGGGCATCTATGCAAAGCCAACAGCCAATATCACTCTAAATGGAGAGAACCTGAAAGCATTTCCCTTGAGAACGGGAACCAGACAAGGATGCCCTTTATCACCGCTCTTATTCAACATCGTGTTGGAAGTCTTAGCCAGGGCAATCAGGCTAGACAAAGAAATAAAAGGTATCCGGATTGGCAAGGAAGAAGTAAAGTTATCACTATTTGTAGATGACATGATTATATACACAGAAAACCCTAAGGAATCCTCCAGAAAACTACTGAAACTAATAGAAGAGTTTGGCAGAGTCTCAGGTTATAAAATAAACATACAAAAATCACTTGGATTCCTCTACATCAACAAAAAGAACACCGAAGAGGAAATAACCAAATCAATACCATTCACAGTAGCCCCCAAGAAGATAAGATACTTAGGAATAAATCTTACCAAGGATGTAAAAGACCTATACAAAGAAAACTACAAAGCTCTACTACAAGAAATTCAAAAGGACATACTTAAGTGGAAAAACATACCTTGCTCATGGATAGGAAGACTTAACATAGTAAAAATGTCTATTCTACCAAAAGCCATCTATACATTTAACGCACTTCCGATCCAAATTCCAATGTCATATTTTAAGGGGATAGAGAAACAAATCACCAATTTCATATGGAAGGGAAAGAAGCCCCGGATAAGCAAAGCATTACTGAAAAAGAAGAAGAAAGTGGGAGGCCTCACCTTACCTGACTTCAGAACCTATTATACAGCCACAGTAGTCAAAACAGCCTGGTATTGGTACAACAACAGACACATAGACCAATGGAACAGAATTGAGAACCCAGACATAGATCCATCCACGTATGAGCAGCTGATATTTGACAAAGGACCAGTGTCAATTAACTGGGGAAAAGACAGCCTTTTTAACAAATGGTGCTGGCATAACTGGATATCCATTTGCAAAAAAATGAAACAGGACCCATACCTCACACCATGCACAAAAACTAACTCCAAGTGGATCAAAGACCTAAACATAAAGACTAAAACGATAAAGATCATGGAAGAAAAAATTGGGACAACCCTAGGAGCCCTAATACAAGGTATAAACAGAATACAAAACATTACCAAAAATGATGAAGAGAAACCCGATAACTGGGAGCTCCTAAAAATCAAACACCTATGCTCATCTAAAGACTTCACCAAAAGAGTAAAAAGACCACCTACAGATTGGGAAAGAATTTTCAGCTATGACATCTCCGACCAGCGCCTGATCTCTAAAATCAACATGATTCTGTCAAAACTCAACCACAAAAAGACAAACAACCCAATCAAGAAGTGGGCAAAGGATATGAACACACATTTCTCTAAAGAAGATATTCAGGCAGCCAACAGATACATGAGAAAATGCTCTCGATCATTAGCCATTAGAGAAATGCAAATTAAAACTACGATGAGATTCCATCTCACACCAGCAAGGCTGGCATTAATCCAAAAAACACAAAAGAATAAATGTTGGAGAGGCTGCGGAGAGATTGGAACTCTCATACACTGCTGGTGGGAATGTAAAATGGTACAACCACTTTGGAAATCTATCTGGCGTTATCTTAAACAGTTAGAAATAGAACTACCATACAACCCAGAAATCCCACTCCTCGGAATATACCCTAGAGATACAAGAGCCTTCATACAAACAGATATATGCACACCCATGTTTATTGCAGCTCTGTTTACAATAGCAAAAAGTTGGAAGCAACCAAGGTGTCCATCAACGGATGAATGGGTAAATAAATTGTGGTATATTCACACAATGGAATACTACGCATCGATAAAGAACAGTGACGAATCTCTGAAACATTTCATAACATGGAGGAACCTGGAAGGCATTATGCTGAGCGAAATGAGTCAGAGGCAAAAGGACAAATATTGTATAAGACCACTATTATAAGATCTTGAGAAATAGTAAACCTGAGAAGAACACATACTTTTGTGGTTACAAGGGGGGGAGGGAGGGAGGGTGGGAGAGGGTTTTTTATTGATTAATCAGTAGATAAGAACTGCTTTAGGTGAAGGGAAAGACAACACTCAATACATGGAAGGTCAGCTCAATTGGACTGGACCAAAAGCAAAGAAGTTTCCGGGATAAAATGAATGCTTCAAAGCTCAGCGGAGCAAGCGCGGGGGTCTGGGGAACATGGTTTGCGGGGACTTCTAAGTCAATTGGCAAAATAATTCTATTATGAAATCATTCTGCATCCCACTTTGAAATGTGGCGTCTGGGGTCTTAAATGCTAACAAGCAGCCATCTAAGATGCAGCAATTGGTCTCAACCCACCTGGAGCAAAGGAAAATGAAGAACACCAAGCCCACATGACAACTAAGAGCCCAAGAGACAGAAAGGGCCACATGAACCAGAGACCTACATCATCCTGAGACCAGAAGAACTAGTTGGTGCCCGGCCACAATCGATGACTGCCCTGACAGGGAGCTCAGCAGAGGACCCCTGAGGGAGCAGGAGAGCAGTGGGATGCAGACCCCAAATTCTCATAAGAAGACCAAACTTAATGGTCTGACTGAGACTGGAGGAATCCCGGCGGTCATGCTCTCCAGACCTTCTGTTGACACAGGACAGGAACCATCCCTGAAGACAACTCATCAGACATGAAAGGGACTGGTCAGCGGGTGGGAGAGAGACGCTGATGAAGAGTGAGCTAATTATATCAGGTGTACACTTGAGATTGTGTTGGCAACTCTTGTCTGGAGAGGGGATGGGAGGATAGAGAGAGAGGGAAGCCGGCAAAATTGTCAAGAAAGGAGAGACTGAAAGGGCTGACTCAAGACGGGGAGAGTAAGTGGGAGTAGGGAGTGAGATGTATGTAAACTTATATGTGACAGACTGATTGGATTTGTAAACGTTCACTTGAAGCTTAATAAAAATTATTATAAAAAAAAAAAAAAAGATATGAGACAAAGAGAAGACCTACACGGATGTTAGAAGAGACTCTGAAACTTGCTCCTGAACATCGAGTAGCTAAAGTCAAAGGACAAAATGATGTAGTAAAAGAGCCATACAGAAGGTTTCAAAAGGCAGCTCAGGAAGACAAAGTATTATGGTGACATGTGCAAAGGCCTGAAGATAGAAAACCAAAAGGGAAGAACATGCTCAGCATTTCTCGAGCTAAAAGAATTGAAGAAAAAATTCAAGCCTCAAGTTGCAATACTGAAGTATTTTATGGGGAAAATATTAAGCGATACAGGAAGCATCAAAAGAAGATGGAAAGGACACATGGAGTCAATATACCAAAAAGGATTGGTGGACTATCAACCATTTCAGGAGGTAACATATGATTAGGAACCGATGGTACTAAAGAAAGAAGTCCAAGCTGCAGTGAAGGCATTCATAAAAAAACAAGGCTCTGGGAATTGATAGAACACCAATTGAGACAAATGGATGCAGTGCTGGGGGTGCTCACTGTCTATGCCAAGAAATCTGGAAGACAACTACCCGGCCAACTGACTGAAAGAGATCCATATTTATGCCTATCCCCAAGAAAGGTGATCCAACCAAATGCAGAAATTATCGAACAATGTCATTAATATCAGGTGCAAGCAAAATTTTGCTGAAGATTATACAAAAGTGACTGCAGCAGTAGATCAACAGGGAACTGTCAGAAATTTAAGCCAGATGTAGAAGAGGATATGGAACCAAGTACATCATTGCTGATGTCAGATGGATCTTGGTTTAAAGCAGAGAATACCAGAAAGATGTTCACCTGTGTTTTACTGACTATGCAAAGGATAACGTTGTGGAGAATGGGAACTCTCGAATACTTAATTGTGCTCATGAGGAATCTGTACATGGACCAAGAGGCAGTCATTCGAACAGAACAAGGGGGTACTACATGCTTTAAAGTCAGGAAAGGTGTGCGTCAGGGTTGTATCGTTTCACTATACCTATTTAATCTGTATGCTGAGCAAATAATCTGAGAAGCTGGACTATAATGAAAAAGGACAGGCCATCAGGATTGGAGGAAGACTCATTAACAACCTGCATTATGCAGATGACACAACCTTACCTGCTGAAAGTGAAGAGGACTTGAAGCACTTACTGATGAAGATCAAAGAGCACAGCCTTCATTATGGATTACACCTCAATGAAAAGAAAACAAAAATCCTCATAACTGGACCAATAAGCAACATCAGGATAAACAGAAAAAAGACTGAAGTTGTCAAGGATTTCATTTGATTTGAATCCACAATCAACGCCCATGGAAGCAGCAGTCAAAAAATCAAAGGATGCATTGCGCTGAGTAAATCTGCTGCAAAGGACCTCTTTAAAGTGTTGAAGAACAAAGGTGTCACCTTGAAGACTAAGGTGTGCCTGACCCAAGCCATGGTGTTTTTAATCACCTCATATGCATGTGAAAGCTAGACAACGAATAAGGAAGACCAAAGAATTGACACCTTTGAATGGTGGTGTTGGTGAAGAATATTGAATATATAATAGGCTGCAAAAAGAACGAACAAATCTCTCTTGGAAGAAGTACAAAACAGAATGCCCCTTAGAAACAAGGGTGGTGAGACTGTCTCACATACTTTGGACATGTTATCAGTCCCTGGAGAAGGACATCATGCTTGGTAAAGTAGAGGGTCAGCGAAAAAGAGGAAAACCCTCAACAAGGTAGATTGAAACCATGGCTGCAACAATGGGCTCAAGCATTGCAACAATTTTTCATTCTGTTGTGCATAGGATCACTATGAGTCAGAACCAACTCAATGACACCTAGCAACAACAACAGATATAGATGATTAAATTGAGGATTGGTACCTTCTGTCCCTTAATTAATGTCGTCAAGCTAATAAGATCAAAGTTAACCTTTGGACCAAGGAATTCCTGACTTTAAAGCTAATTCAGAATATATTTAAAGCAGTTCTGCACTTGAGAGTATAAAGAGAGATATCAGAGCCACCCTATACTGTGATCTTGGATAGTTTATTTAAATGTTTTGGGGTTTCTTGTGAGACTTCATCTGTAGACCAAGTATTTTTGTTCTGTGATCAACAGTGTGTAATTCTGCATCTAGATTCACGTGATATTTTATAAAAATATAAAATTTACTCTAAGGCATCCTTTTTTCTCAAAATTGCAAGAATAATATTTAATCTTCAATCCTTGTCATATGTAATCAGTTCTATCACAAGAGCTCTAGGAAACAGTTAAAAAATGAGAAATAAATGTTTGACTATTACTAAGACTGAAACCCTGGTAGTGTAGTGGTTAAGTGCTACGGCTGCTAACCAAAGGGTCAGCAGTTCAAATCCACCAGGCACTCCTTGGAAACTCTATGGGGCAGTTCTACTCTGTCCTATAGGGTCACTATGAGTCAGAATCGACTCGACGGCACTGGGTTTGGTTTTTCGGTTTGGTTTATTACTAAGACAGAAAACTTAATCCTTTCTAAAATTAATAAATTCCCACTGAAGTATTCTACTAAAAATTCTACCTCTACACTCTCTAGTGTCATTACCACTTAAGAGTATTTGATGTGGACTTCTCAGACTGTTTTAATTTAGCAGCTTAGATAGTACTCAGAGGTTACACAAAGAGAATGGGATACAGAGAATAGGCTGCTTATCGTAGGGGTGGGCAAACTATGGATTCTGGCCCAAATCTGACCCATTGCCAGTTTTTATACAGCCCATGAGTAAGATGGTTCTTACAGATGAACATTTGCAATTGATTTGGTGATAAAAACAAAACAAAACAAAAACAAAAACAAAACTTGTTGCCATGAAGTTGGTTCTCACTCATAGCCATCTTAGAGGACAGAGTAGAACTGTTCCATAGGATTTCCAAGGAATAGCTGGTGGATTTGAACTGCCTACATTTTGGTTAGCAGCTGAGTTCTTAATCATTCTTTGAATCTCAATTAAGTGAAATGTTTTCTCAAAAAAGATTTTATTCTTCTCATTAATAGACCTATATATCACACACACACAGAAATGTATTCAGTGTTACCATATTTTTAATTTTATCAATACAAATTTGTGGAAACTTATTATTCCCTTGTTATGTAATTACCTAAATGACAACCTCCAACTTCCCTCTTGGCCCATAAAGGCTAAAATAATTACTCTCTGGCCCTTTATAGAAAATGTTTGCCAACCAGTGAGCTACTAAATTACAATCATCACTTGAAACTGGGGATTCTAAATGAAGTTCTTATTGTTATAAAGATAATATCAAAGTCCCAATTGAGTTTTCTTTTTTTTTAACATTTATTGAGCTTCAAGTGAACGTTTACAAATCAAGTCAGACTGTCACATATAAGTTTATATACACCTTATTCCATACCCCCTTTTGTTCTCCCCCTAATGAGTCAGCGCTTCCAGTCTCTCCTTTCGTGACAATTTTGCCAGCTTCCAACTCCCTCTATCCTCCCACCCCCCTCCAGAGAGGAGATGCCAACACAGTCTCAAGTGTCCACCCGATACAAATAGCTCATTCTTCATCAGCATCTCTCTCCTACCCACTGTCCAGTCCCTTCCATGTCTGATGAGTTGTCTCCGGGAATGGTTCCTGTCCTGGGCCAAAAAAAGGTTTGGGGACCATGACCACCAGGATTCCTCTAGTCTCAGTCAGATCATTAAGTATGGTCTTTTCGTGAGAATTTGGGGTCTGCATCCCACTATATTAATATCCCACTGATCTCCTGCTCCCTCAGGGGTTCTCTGTTGTGCTCCCTGTCAGGGCAGTCATAGGTTGTGGCCGGGCACCAACTAGTTCTTCTGGTCTCAGGATGATATAAGTCTCTGGTTCCTGTGGCCCTTTCTGTCTCTTGGGCTCATAGTTATCGTGTGACCTTGGTATTCTTCATTCTCCTTTGCTCCAGGTGGGTTGAGACCAATTGATACATCTTAGATGGCCTCTTGTTAGCATTTAAGACCCCAGACGTCACATTTCAAAGTGGGACGCAGAATGTTTTCATAATAGAATTATTTTGCCAATTGACTTAGAGGTCCCCTTAAACCATGGTCCCCAAACCCCCGCCCTTGCTCCGCTGACCTTTGAAGCATTCAGTTTATCCCAGAAACTTCTTTGCTTTTGGTCCAGTCCAGTTGAGCTAACCTTCCATGTATTGAGTATTGTCCTTCCTTTCACCTAAAGTAGTTCTTATCTACTAACTAATCAGTAAAAAACCCTCTCCCACCCTCCCTCCCTCCCCCCCTCGTAACCACAAAAGTATGTGTTCTTCTCAGTTTATACTATTTCTCAGGATCTTATAATAGTAGTCTTATACAATATTTATCCTTTTGCCTCTGACTAATTTCGGTCAGCATAATGCCTTCCATGTTATGACATGTTTCACAGATTTGTCACTGTTCTTTATAGATGCGTAGTATTCCATTGTGTGAATATACCACAATTTATTTAACCATTCATCTGTTGATGGACACCTTGGTTGCTTCCAGCTTTTTGCTATTGTAAACAGAGCTGCAATAAACATGGGTGTGCATATATCTGTTTGTGGGAAGGCTCTTGTTTCTCTAGGGTATATTCCGAGGAGTGGGATTTCTGGGTTGTATGGTAGTTCTATTCCTAACTTTTAAAGAAAACACCAGATAGATTTCCAAAGTGGTTGTAACATTTTACAATCCCACCAGCAGTGTATAAGAGTTCCAATCTCTCCGCAGCCTCTCCAACATTTATTATTTTGTGTTTTTTGGATTAATGCCAGCCTTGTTGGAGTGAGATGAAATTTCATTGTAGTTTTAATTTGCATTTCTCTAATGGCTAATGATCGAGAGCATTTTCTCACGTATCTGTTGGCTGCCTGAATATCTTCTTTAGTGAAGTGTGTGTTCATATCCTTTTCCCACTTCTTGATTGGGTTGTTTGTCTTTTTGTGGTGAGTTTTGACAGAATCATGTAGATTTTAGAGATCAGGCGCTGGTCGGAGATGTCATAGCTGAAAATTCTTTCCCAGTCTGTAGGTGGTCTTTTTACTCTTTTGGTGAAGTCTTTAGATGAGCATAGGTGTTTGATTTTTAGGAGCTCCCTGTTATCTGGTTTCTCTTCGTCATTTTTGGTAATGTTTTGTATTCTGTTTATGCCTTGTATTAGGGCTTCTAACGTTGTCCCTATTTTTTCTTCCATGATCTTTATCGTTTTAGTCTTTATGTTTAGGTCTTTGACCCACTTGGAGTTAGTTTTTGTGCATGGTGTGAGGCATGGGTCCTGTTTCATTTTTTTGCAGATGGATATCCAGTTATGCCAGCACCATTTGTTAAAAAGACTATCTTTTCCTCAATTAACTGACACTGGGCCTTTGTCAAATATCAGCTGCTCATATGTGGATGGATTTATATCTGGGTTCTCAATTCTGTTCCATTGGTCTATGTGTCTGTTGTTGTACCAGTACCAGGCTGTTTTGACTACTGTGGCTGTATAATAGGTTCTGAAATCAGGTAGAGTGAGGCCTCCCACTTTCTTCTTCTTTTTCAGTAATGCTTTGCTTATCCGAGGCTTCTTTCCCTTCCATATGAAGTTGGTGATTTGTTTCTCCATCACCTTAAAAAATGACATTGGAATTTGGATCGGAAGTGCATTGTATGTATAGATGGCTTTTGGTACAATAGATATTTTGACTATGTTAAGTCTTCCTATCCACGAGCAAGGTATGTTTTTCCACTTACGTAGGTCCTTTTTAGTTTCTTGTAGTAGTACTTTGTAGTTTTCTTTGTATAGGTCTTTTACATCCTTGTTAAGATTTATTCCTAAGTATTTTATCTTCTTGGGGGCTACTGTGAATGGTATTGATTTGGTGATTTCCTCTTAGATGTTCTTTTTGTTGATGTAGGGGAATCCAAGTGATTTTTGTATGTTTATCTTATAACCTGAGACTCTGCCAAACTCTTCTATTGGTTTCAGTAGTTTTCTGGAGGATTCCTTAGGGTTTTCTGTGTATAAGATCATGTCATCTGCAAATAGAGATAATTTTACTTCCTCCTTGACAATCTGGATGCCTTTTATTTCTTTGTCTAGCCTAATTGCTCTGGCTAGGACCTCTAGCACAATATTGAATAAGAGAGGTGATAAAGGGCATCCTTGTCTGGTTCCATTCTCAAGGGAAATGCTTTCCTGCTCTCTCAATTTAGAGAGATGTTAGCTGTTGGCTTTGTGTAGATGTCCTTTATTATGTTGAGGAATTTTCCTTCAATTCCTATTTTGGTGAGAGTTTTGATCATGAATGGGTGTTGGACTTTGTCAAATGCCTTTTCTGCATCAATTGATAAGATCATGTGGTTTTTGTCTTTTGTTTTATTTATCTGTTGGATTACATTAATGGTTTTTCTAATATTAAACCAGTCTTGCATACCTGGTATAAATCCCACTTGGTCGTGGTGGATTATTTTTTTGATATGTTGTTGAATTCTATTGGCTAGAATTTTGTTGAGGATCTTTGCATCTATGTTCATGAGGGATATAGGTCTGTAATTTTCTTTTTTTGTGATGTCTTTACCTGGTTTTGGTATCAGGGAGATGGTGGCTTCATAGAATGAGTTAGGTAGTATTCCGTCATTTTCTATGCTTTAAAATACCTTTAATAGTAGTGGTGCTAACTCTTCTCTGAAAGTTTGGTAGAACTCTGCAGTAAAGCCATCCGGGCCAGGGGTTTTTTTTGTTGGGAGTTTTTTGATTACCGTTTCAATCTCTTTTTTTGTTATGGGCCTATTTAGTTGTTCTACTTCTGATTGTGTTAGTTTAGGTAGGTAGTGTTTTTCCAGGAATTCATCCATTTCTTCTAGGTTTGCAAATTTGTTAGAGTACAATTTTTCATAATAATCTGATATGATTCTTTTAATTTCAGTTGGGTCTGTTGTGATGTGGCCCATCTCGTTTCTTATTCGGGTTATTTGTTTCCTTTCCTGTATTTCTTTAGTCAGTCTGGCCAATGGTTTATCAATTTTGTTGATTTTTTCAAAGAACCAGCTTTTGGTTTTGTTAATTCTTTCAATTGTTTTTCTGTTCTCTAATTCATTTAGTTCAGCTCTAATTTTTATTATTTGTTTTCTTCTGGTGCCTGATGGATTCTTTTGTTGCTCACTTTCTATTTGTTCAAGTTGTAGGGACAGTTCTCTGATTTTGGCTCTTTCTTCTTTTTGTATGTGTGCATTTATCGATATAAATTGGCCTCTGAACACCACTTTTGCTGTGTCCCAGAGGTTTTGATAGGAAGTATTTTCATTCTCGTTGCATTCTATGAATTTCCTTATTCCCTCCTTAATGTCTTCTATAACCCAGTCTTTTTTCAGGAGGGTATTGTTCAGTTTCCAAGTATTTGATTTCTTTTCCCTAGTTTTTCTGTTATTGATTTCCACTTTTATGGCCTTGTGGTCTGAGAAGATGCTTTGTAATATTTCGATGTTTTGGATTCTGCAAAGGTTTGTTTTATGACCTAATATGTGGTCTATTCTAGAGAATGCTCCATGTGCGCTAGAAAAAAAAGTATACTTTGCAGCAGTTGGGTGGAGAGTTCTGTATAAGTCAATGAGGTCAAGTTGATTGATTGTAGTAATTAGGTCTTCTGTGTGTCTCTATTGAGCTTCTTACTGGATGTCCTGTTCTTCTCCGAAGTGGTGTGTTGAAGTCTCCTACTATAATTGTGGAGGTGTCTATCTCACTTTTCAGTTCTATTAAAATTTGTTTTAAGTATCTTGCAGCCCTGCCATTGGGTGCATAGATATTTAATATGGTTATATCTTCCTGATCAATTGCCCCTTTTATCATTATTTAGTGTCCTTCTTTATCCTTTGTGGTGGATTTAACTTTAAAGTCTATTTTGTCAGAAATTAATATTGCTCCTCCTGCTCTTTTTTGCTTATTGTTTGCTTGATATATTTTTTTCCATCCTTTGAGTTTTAGTTTGTCTGTGTCTCTAAGTCTAAGGTGTGTCTCTTGTAGGCAGCATATAGACGGATCGTGTTTCTTTATCCAGTCTGAGACTCTCTGTCTCTTTATTGGTGCATTTAGTCCATTTACATTCAGTGTAAGTATAGATAAGTATGTGTTTAGTGTTGTGATTTTGATGCCTTTTTATGTGTGTTGTTGACAATTTCAGTTTTCCACCTACTTTTTTGTGCTGAGATGTTTTTCTTTGTAGATTGTGTGTTCCTCATTTTCATAGTATTTGACTTTATGTTTGCTGAGTCGTTATGTTTTTCTTGGTTTTTATTTTGAGTTATGGAGTTGTTATACCTCTTTGTGGTTACCTTAATATTTACCCCTATTTTTCTAAGTAAAAACCTAACTTGTATTGTCCTATATCGCCTTGTATCCCTCTCCATATGGCAGTTCTATGCCACCTGTATTTAGTCCCTCTTTTTGATTATTGTGATCTTTTACATATTGACTTCAATGATTCCCTGTTTTGAGCATTTTTTTTTTTTATTAATCTTAATTTGTTTTTGTGATTTCCCTATTTGAGTTGATATCAGGATGTTCTGTTTTGTGACCTTGTGTTGTGCTGGTATCTGATATTATTGGTTTTCTGACCAAATAATTTCCTTTGGTATTTCTTGTAGCTTTGGTTTGGTTTTTGCAAATTCTCTAAGCTTGTGTTTATCTGTAAATATCTTAATTTTGCCTTCATATTTCAGAGAGAGTTTTGCTAGATATATGATCCTTGGAGGGCAGTTTTTCTCCTTCAGTGTTCTGTATATGTCATCCCATTGCCTTCTTGCCTGCATGGTTTCTGCTGAGTAGTCTGAACTTATTGATTCTCCCTTGTAGGAGGCCTTTCTTTTATCCCTGGCTGCTTTTAAAATTTTCTCTTATCTTTGGTTTTGCCAAGTTTGATGATAATATGTCTTGGTGTTTTTCTTTTTGGATCAGTCTTAAATGGGGTTCGATGAGCATCTTGGATAGATATCCTGTCGTCTTTCATCATGTCAGGGAAGTTTTATGTCAGCAGATCTTCAACTATTCTCTCTGTGTTTTCTGTCCTCCCTCCCTGTTCTGGGACTCCAATCACACGCAAGTTATCCTTCTTGATAGAGTCCCACATGATTCTTAGGGTTTCTTCTTTTTTTTTAATTCTTTTATCTGATTTTTTTTTTTTCAGCTATGTTGGTGTTAATTCCCTGGTCCTCCAGATGTCCCAGTCTGCATTCTAATTGCTCGAGTCTGCTCCTCTGACTTCCTATTGCGTTGTCTAATTCTGTAATTTTATTGTTAATCTTTTGGATTTCTGAATGCTGTCTCTGTATGGATTCTTGCAACTTATTAATTTTTCCACTATGTTCTTGAATAATCTTTTTGAGTTCTTCAACTGCTTTACCAGTGTGTTCCTTGGCTTTTTCTGCAGATTGCCTTATTTCATTTCTGAGGTCATCCCTGATGTCTTGAAGCATTCTGTAAATTAGTTTTTTATATTCTGTATCTGATAATTCCAGGATTGTATCTTCATTTGGGAAAGATTTTGATTCTTTCTTTGGGGGGGGGTTGTAGAAGCAGTCACGGTCTGCTTCTTTATGTGGTTTGATATCGACTGCTGTCTCTGAGTCATCATTAAGATATTGTAGTGATTTCTTCTATATTTGCGCACTGAGTCTTATCTTGTTTTGTTTTCTTTCAGTATACTTGGATGGGGTACTAGATTGTGCTGTCTTGATTGTTGTAGCCCTTGACTTACTTATGACCTATTACCAGCTGGTTTGGGCTGTTACCAGATATATATGCCTGAGTCCATTCACTATTCTTGAGTAGAATCTGATTTTGGGTCATCAAGTGTGTGATGCACACTGTCACCTATTCACCTTGAGAAGTAGTGGTGATAGTTGTGTGCACCAGAATCTAGTAGCAGCTGGGGTTCACACTCTGGGGGGGGGGTAGGATGCTGACCAGCTTCCCCCAAGTGTCAGTGAGGTAGGTGTGTCTCTATTCCTAAAGCACCTTGGTGGGTGGGCTCTGCAGCTGTACCTTAGTCCCCCAATGCAAGTACCTCTACAGATTGGTAGGTGTCACCCTCCTTAGACCCCTAAGGCAGGAGGCTAGGTGGTCTAGGGGGAGCTTTAACCCTCAGTTCCCTGTTGTGGGTCAGTGAGGACTCTGTTGAGTACGCAGAGGTATCAGACCTGGGAAACTTGTCTTTCCAGTAAATCCGCTAAAACAAATGCAGTCAGATCCCTATCAGAAAAGCCTTTGCATTATAATAGACCACCTTGTTCCCTGTAGGGTTGAAAGCCCAAGACTGTGGCTCACATATGCTTGGTTGGAGCTGGTTCTGTGTTTTTAGTCCAATTAGGGAAGGATTTTTGGTCCCTGGGTTTTTTGTGGTTGCTTCTCTCAGGCCAGAAGAATGGGTTAGGAAAAGACCAAAAAAAACTAAAAGAAAAACCTTGGAGCAGTTCTCCCTCTGTGTCAGGAAATTCCAGTGTTAATGAAGCCTCCTGGGAAGGGGAGGGGAGGGTTCAGAAAAATAGGAGAGAATAGCAAGCACCTTGGAATATAGACAAAGTTATTTATTTTGCTTGGGATGACTGTTTTATCTGAGATTCCCGAGGGGCATGTCGCCTGTGTGTGCTGGCTGGGTAGAGATTGCCCCCAGGGTCAGGCCCGCGTCCCCTGCTTGCGCTGTCTCAGAAGCCGCGGTCAGTTCCTCCGCTGCCAGTCCAAAGCCCAGCGTCAAGGTTCCCTGGCTGGGACACTGCACTCCCAGCTCCAAAAAGAGTTGCTGCCTCCCGGTGACTTCTCCTCCCTCCAGCTGCGTCGCCGTGCTGTCCGCAGGGACCGGCTTGCCCCCCCCAGGTCAGTTCAGGGGGCTGGGGCTGTGCCCCGTGTTTGCACCATCACAGGATGTGGAGCTCAGCTCCCTTGCGCCCAGTCCAAAGCCCGGCGCCAAGGTTCCCCAGCTGGGATGCTGCACTCCCGGCTCCAATACCAGTCGCTGCCTCCCAGCGACTTCTCCTCTCGCCAGCGGAGTCGCCCCGCTGCCCATGCGGACTGGCCGGGCCCCCTCCCGAGGTCAGTTCAGGGGGGTAGGGCTGTGCCCCGTGTTTGCACCATCACAGGATGCGGTGCTCAGCCCCCCTGCACCCAGTCCAAAGCCCCACACCAAGGTTCCTCGGCTGGGACGCTGGCTCCAGGCTCTGAAAACAGTCACTGCTTCCCTGTAGTTGTTCGTTCTCGGTTTTTGTCACTCAGGTCAACTCTTTAAATCTGTGTTTGTTGGTCAGGGTTCGTAGATTGTCATGTATGTGATTGATTCACTTGTTTTTCTGAGTCTTTGTTGCAAGAGGGATCCGAGGTAGCGTCTACCTAGTCAGCCATCTTGGCCCCCTCCCCCAATTGAGTTTTCAAATGACCTTATTTTAAATGATTGCAAAAATACTACAAATTCTTGTTAGTACTTTAAAAGGCAAAAAGTAACAAAACCTAAATAAAGTTAGGTTACAAATACAATATTTTTCCCTACTACATCAATGCCAAATGCTTTTTACTCTGTACTACATAAAGCTCCAGGTAGGTAAACTGTTCCTACTGGTAAACTAAGGATCCCTGGCACAAGATATTATGGTAGAAACCATTCAGCGATCTAGAATTGGCAGTCAGACTACCTGTGCTACAGGGACAAGTTAGTTCAAATGCATTCTCTTATATAGCACTCAGATATGACAACATTTACGCACTAGAGATCAACTGGAGCAGAGCTGCCATATCATGGTCAGTCACACCCTGAGAAGAAACCAGGAGAATAAATTTTCCTGGAATACCTACTGTGTGCCCTGAAATTTTTAAACAAAGAATAACTTGCCTGGCAATTGAGTTGCCATTTTATATTAAACTGGCGACTTAATATAAAACACCTCGAGGAGCAATAAACTGAAAAAAACCAAACCTATTGCTGTCTAGTTGATTCCGACTCATAGACACCCTATAGTTGGGGGTAAAGAAACATAAAGAATCCAATCTGAAACAATATCAGATCTTCTGAGTGAGCAACTGTTTTCACATGTGTTAAAATTATTTCCATGTCAATGAAGCTTACATACTTTTTATTTTGTTAAGTAGACAAATGCAACAGTGGATATATTGTTGATTAATTGTATTTCTCAATGGAAAAAAATAACATAAATGGAGATTTTTCAAGTAGCTGAGATCCCTTATAAGCGCTGGCCTAGTGTAATGGGAAATGATCATTATTTGCAAGACATTTAGGTTGTTCAGATAATATCTGCTACTTTGGTCAATTTCCTGAAAAATTCTTATCCTAAGTGCTGCATTAGTTAAACAGAAGAGATTGCAAAAACATACTGTGAATTAAATTATCACCATTCCTTCCATCCTTATATTATCTTCCATTTTACAAGATGCTTTATAAACATTTTCTCAACTGAGTTACACCACATCCCAGGCCAGGCAGACGTTATCTCAAATTTACTGATGAATGAACAGAGATTCGGTAGTTTTTCTAAAGATACACTGTTTGTAGGAGAATCAGGTCAAATGAAATCTCAAATATTTGGGCTTTTGATCTTTTTTCCTTTCTAAATAATAAGTAATTATTTAATGGCCATCTGATTTTCAGAGAATATTCCAACTCAGTGTAACTCAGACTCACTGACTCCTCTCTCACAGCTCTGCAAGGCTTGTGCCTTGGCTAAAAATGCTTGACAAAGCTACTAACATCATGAACACATTGCCAAATGCAGTAATCTAGTATATTTCTCTGTTGCAGTTAGAGTTTATGATATATGTCAAGATACCAGATAACCATACACGTGTTAATCTCTGACATTGGAATGCATTATATCTTTAGGTTTTGGTTTCTTGTTTCTTTTTTTTCTCTAAAACTTGCGTATTTGTATACACAGTAAACAAACAAACAAACAAAAATCAGTTGTCATGGAGTCAATTCCATCTCATGGAGACCTCATGTGTTGGACTCCACAGGGTTTTCAAGGCTGTGACCTTTCAGAAGCACATCTCCAGGCTTTATTTCCAAAGCACCTCTGGGTGGATTCAGACTGTCAATCTTCTGTTTAGTAGTTGAACACTTAACTATTTGCACTACTCAGGGACTACCTGCACCATACAGTACAGCCAATTCAACTGTTCATGAGCCTATGCATAGAAAGGCAATTGGGGAGAAATGGAACACTGTATTAGGGGAAACCATCTGCATCATAATCACCTGTTGATTACATTAATAAATGTAGTTGCTTGATCAATATCCCCAGAACTGCTGAATCAAACTCTCTCTGTTACCCAGGAACACGGATTTTAAACAAATTCTCCAGGTGATTCTTATGGACATTAAAGATAAAGAGTATTGGAAGAGGTAACCTGACGTGAATATTGAGTGTCCCTGTTCATTCATGCTGGGTATGCTAAGAGTGCAAGGCCTCGATTATTCTTTACCCAGGCCATTTCTCAGGGCTGTGTTTGCCTTGAGACATGAGATAATGCCATCACCAAGACAGACAAGGCTCAGAGTGGAAGCAGTCTTTCCACACACTTAGAGTTTCCTTGCTGTGACGCAAACTCACTGCATGCATAGCATTCAACAGGGCACCTCCCCATCCTTGCTGTACTGTAAACAATAAAATCCTTTGTCTCTGACCCTGGATTCTCCTGTCATTTTCCAGCACCTATGAAACTGTAATAAGCTAATGTATTAGCTTGTAAATAGGATTAAATATCAGATTCTGATAGCGATGCTGCATCATTCAAATATAAGTAACAAGGTTTCTAATAGAATGCTTAAATGACATCCGGAATGAATCACTAAATTTTTGTATCAGAAGCATGAATAGGGCTGTCTGCAGAAAGCATTCGGCTTTTGCTCCAACTTTTTACCACAGCCTTACTTCATAGCTATTTAAAGATTGAAAGCTTAACTGAATTTCATTTGCTACTTTCTAACCCTGAAATTTGAAGGACAACTACTTGGCCAACTGACTGGAAGAGATCCATATTTGTGCTCATTACAAAGAAAGGTGATACAATGGAATGTGGAAATTATCAAACAATATCATTAATATCACAAGCAAGTAAAATTTTGCTGGAGATCATTCAAAAGTGATTGCAGATTTTTGAGAGGTGGAGCCAAGATGGCAGAATAGACAGACGCTTCCGGTGAGCCCTCTTTACAACAAAGACCCAAAAAAACAAGTGAAAAGAGTATATTTGTGACAAGCTGGGAGCCCTAAGCTTCAAAGGTAAGCTTAGAAAATGAACTGAAGGGCAAGGGGAGGAACAGAAAACTCAAAAGTGGAGAGGAGTTACCGGACCTGAATCGCCGGGAGCCCTCAGGCACCATTCCTGGAGCAGCAATGGTGGGCTGGTACTATCATTCGGCCACAGTTTCCTCAGGGAGAAGCAGCCAGCCGCACAACCTACTCACACCTCCAGAACCTGAGAAGAATGGCACTCTCGGCAAAAGCTAAGTACTGGCATATATTTTACCGTGCCCCCCTCCACCCCTAAGCCAGCTTCAGAGGCTGAATTCCCAGGGCCTGAGATAACCCCTGTTGAGTATCTAGAGCCATACTCCCGGCCCTGGAGAAGGAAAAAAATTGCAATTGGGGGAAAACATATTTTACCATCTCCACTAACAGGGGGAGCTCTGGAAAAAAGCGGCTCCTGTCCGGGCATAAACGGTCCCTGGACTTTGTGCAGCTTTCCTTTGTGCATGGACTTCTGTGGCAGCCTCCAACCATTTCAGCTGTGCAGTGGAGAAGTGGGTGTTTGATGTTTGACATTGCTTTGCCTATTAAACGAGGTCCTCACCTACCAACATCAGGAACCTAAGGACTGGTAGCTCCACTCAGGTCACCCAGCCAGCCACGACAGGGGTCCAAGGATAACTGGCAACTCTCAGTTCTTACAACCAAAAACTTTGGATGCCCGTAGTCCATCTGCAGAACCCACCCACCTTCACGCTCTAGGGAACAGCGATGCACTTTCCTCAGAGATACTCGGGGATTGGTTCTCAGCCTACTGCCTTGTTCATAGCATGACCCCCTGCTGCAATCAGATACTGGTACATACAACAATCATTCCTGCTCCTCTAAGACTGTAGGACAGAGCCTGTACCACACACTTGATAATCAGCTACCTGGAAACCTGAGCTGAATTCATAAAAGAAAAGTGAATGGACTCCTAGACTGACATGCCTGATAACAGCTCTACCCATCTGGGGACAGGACATCAGAGCTCCAAAGGCAAAAATAATCAAGGTAGCTCACTCAAGCAACCCATTTGGGCAAATCAAAACAAAACAAAGCAAGAAGTTACGACACAATAAACAAGCACGAACTAATACAATAACTTACAGATGGCTCGGAGAAAACAGTATCGAGTCACATAAAGAAACAGACCATGATCACCTCAACAAGCTCTCAAAACAAAGAATCCAGGGATCTTCTAGATGAAAGTGCATTCCTGGAATTACCAGAGCCAGACTACAAAAGATTCATATACAGAACCCTTCAAGACATCAGGAAGGAAATGAGGCAATACGCAGAAAAAACCAATGAACACATAGATAAAGCAATTGAAGGAATTAGAAAGATTATTCAGGAACATAATGAAAAGCTTAATAAACTGGGAAAATCCATAGACAGACAGCAATCAGAAATTCAGAAGATTAACAACAAAATTACTGAAGCAGAAAACTCAATAGAAAGAGGAGCAGAATTGAGCAAGTAGAAGCCAGAATTTCTGAACTCGAAGATAAATCACTTGGCACTAATATATTTGAAGAAAAATCACATAAAAGAATTTTTAAAAAATGAAGAAAACTTAAGAGTCATGTGGGACTCTATCAAGAGAAATAACCTATGAGTGATTGGAGTACCAGAACAGGGAGAAGATACAGACAGAATTGTTGAAGATTTGTTGGCAGAAAACTTCCCTGATATCATGAAAGATGAAAAGATATCTATCCAAGATGCTCATCAAACTCCACATAAGGTAGACGTTAAAAGAAAGTCACAATGACATAATCAAACTTGCCAAAACCAAAGATAAAAAGAGAATTTTGGTTCTCCTACAAAGGAGAACCAACAAGAATAAGCTCGGACTACTCGGCAGAAACCATGCAGGCAAGAAGGCAATGGGATGACATATTTAAAAAATTGAAGGAAAAAAATTGCCAGCCAAGAATCATATATCCAGCAAAACTGTCTCTTAGATATGAAGGTGAAATTAGGACATTTCCAGATAAACAGAATTTTAGGGAATTCGTAAAAACAAAACCAAAACTACAAGAAATACTAAAGGGAATTCTTTGGTTAGAAAATCAATAATATCAGGTATCAACCCAAGACTAGAACACTGGGCAGAAGAAACAGAAGTCAACCCAGAGAGGGAAATCAAAAAAGCAAAGCAATATTATTTAAAAAAAAAAGCTCAAAACAGGGTAACAGCGATATTATTATATAAAAGAAAACAACATTAAAATAGTAAAGAGGGACAAAGAAATGTAATCACAGATCTTTCATATGGAGAGGAAGATACGGGGATACAAAGAAATAAAAGTCAGGTTTAAATTTAGAAAAATAGGGGTAAATAATAAGGTAACCACAAAGGAGACAAACTATCCTACTCATCAATAAAATACGAGGGAAAACTAGAGACTCAGCAGAAACAAAGTCAACAACAACAAATATGAGCAAAGGACAATACATAAAGATAATTTACTCAGCACATAAAATTAAGTGGGAAAAAGAAACTGTCAACAACACACAAAAAAAGACATCAAAATGATAGCACTAAATTCATACCTATCCATAATTATGCTGAATGTAGATGGACTAAATGCACCAATAAAGAGTCAGAGAGTGGCAGAATGGAATAAAAAACAAGATCCATCTATATGCTGACTACAAGAGACACACCTTAGACTTAGAGATACAAACAAACTAAAACTCAAAGGATGGAAAAAAAAAATATATCAAGCAAACAACAATCAAAAAGCAGCAGGAGTAGCAATATTTTCTCATGAAATAGACTTTAAAATTAAATCCATCATAAAGGATAAGGAAGGACACTATATAATGGTTAAAGGGACAATATACGAGGAGGATATAAACATATTAAATATTTGTGCACCCAGTGACAGAACTGCAAGATACATAAAATAAACTCTATCAGCACTGAAAAATGAGATAGCTCCACAGTAACAGTAGAAGACTTCAACGCACCACTTTTGGTGAAGGATAGGACATCCAGAAAGAAGCTCAATAAAGACACGGAAGATCTAACTGCCACAATAAACCAACTTGACCTCATAGACATACACAGAACACTCCACCCAACAGCAGCCAAGTATACTATCTTTTCTAGTGCACATGGAACATTCTCTAGAATAAACCACATATTAGGTCATAAAGCAAGCCTTAGTGGAATCCAAAACACTGAAATATTACAAAGCATCTTCTCTGGCCATAAGGCCATAAAAGTGGAAATCAATAACAGGAAAAGCAAGGAAAAGAAATCAAACACTTGGAAACTGAACAGTACCCTGCTCAAAAAAGACTGGGTTATAGAAGACATTAAGGATGGAATAAAGAAATTCAGAGAATCCCATGAGAATGAAAACACTTCCTATAAGAACCTCTGGGACACAGCAAAAGTGGTGCTCAGAGGCCAATTTATATTAATAAATGTGCACATACAAAAAGAAGAAAGGGCCAAAATCAAAGAATTATCCCTACAACTTGAACAAATAGAAAGAGAGCAACAAAAGAAACCCACAGGAAGCAGAAGAAAACAAATAATAAAAATTAGAGCTGAACTAAATGAAATAGAAAACAGAAAAACAATTGAAAGAATTAACAAGACCAAAAGCTGTTTTTTTTTAAAAAATCAACAAAATTGATAAACCACTGGCCAATCTGACAAAAGAAAAACAGGAGAGGAAACAAATAACCCAAATAAGTAATGAGTTGGGCGATACTACAACAGATCCAACTGAAATTAAAAGAATCATATCGGATTACTATGAAAAATTGTACTCAAATTTGAAAACCTAGAAGGAATGGGTGATTTCCTAGAAACACACTACCTACCTAAACCAACACGAACAGAGGTAGAACAACTAAATAGACCCATAACAAAAGAAGAGATTGAAAAGGTAATCAAAAAACTCCCAACAAAAAAAAGCCCTGACCCAGATGGCTTACTGCAGAGTTCTACCAAACTTTCAGAGAAGAGTTATCTCCACTAGTAGTAGGGGTATTTCAGAGCATAGAAAAGGATGGAATACTACCAAACTCATTCCTTAAAGCCAGCAAATCCCTGATACCAAAACCAGGTAAAAGACACCACAAAAGAAGAAAATTAAAGACCTATATCCCTCATGAACTTAGATGCAAATATCCTCAACAAAATTCTAGCCAATAGAATTCAACGACATATCAAAAGAATAATTCACCATGTCAACTGGGATTCATACCAGGTATGCAGGGATGGTTCAACATTAGAAAAACAATTAATGTAATCCATCACAGAATAAAACAAAAGAAAAGAGTCACCTAATTTTATCAATTGATGCAGAAAAGGCATTTGACAAAGTTCAATACACATTCATGATAAAAACTCTCACCAAAATAGGAATTGAAGGAAAATTCCTCAATATAATAAAGAACATTTATACAAAGCCAACAGCCAACATCTTCCTAAATGGATAGAGCCTGAAAGCATTCCCCTTGAGATTGGGAACCAGGGAAGGATGCCCTTTATCACCGCTCTTATTCAACATTGTGCTGGAAGTCCTAGCCGGAGCAATTAGGCCAGATAAAGAAATAAAGGGCATCAAGATTGGCAAGGAAGAAGTAAAATGATCTCCATTTACAGATGACATGATCTTATGCACAGAAAATCCTAAGGAATCCTCAAGAAAACTAGTGAAATTAATAGAAGAGTTCAGGAGTGTATCGGGATAAAGATAAACATACAAAAATCAGTTGGACTCCTCTACATCAACAAAAGGAACATTGAAGAGGAAATCACCAAATCAATACCATTTATAGTAGCTCCCAAGAAGATAAAATACTTAGGAATAAATCTTACCAGAAATGTAAAAGACTGATACAAAGAAAACTACAATACACTTCTGCAAGAAACCAAAAGGGACCTACATAAGTGGAAAAACATACCTTGCTCATGGACAGGAAGACTTAACATTATAAAAACGTCTATTTGACCCAATCTCGACCACACTGGGTTATTCGACCAAAAGCAATCTATACATTTAATGCAATTGCAATCCAAATTCCAATGACTTTTTTAATGAGATGGAGAAACAAATCACCAACTTCATAAGGAAGGGAAAGAGGCCCCCGATAAGTAAAATATTACTGAAAAAGAAGGACAAAGTGGGAGGCCTTACTCTACCTGATTTTAGAACCTATTATACTGCCACAGTAGTCAAAACAGCCTGGTACTGGTACAAGAACAGATACATAGACCAATGGAACAGAATTGAGAATCCAGACATAAATCCATCCACATATGAGCAGTTGATATTTGACAAAGGCCCGAAAACAGTTACATGGTGAAAAGACAGTCTTTTTAACACATGGTGCTGGCATAACTGGATATCCATCTGCAAAAAAAAATGAAACAAGACCCATACCTCACTCCATGCACAAAAAAGAGCTCAAAATGGATCAAAGACCTAGATATACAATCTAAAGTGAAAAAGATTATGGAAGAAAAAATAGGGATAATATTAGGAGCCATAATACGTGGCATAAACTGTATAGAAAACATTACTAACAATGCAGAAGAAAGACTAGATAACTGGGAGCTCCTAAAAATAAAACACCTATGCTCATCCAATGACTTCACCAAAAGAGTAAAAAGACTACCTACAGACTGGGAAAAAGTTTTTAGCTATGACATTTCTGATCAGCGCCTGATCTCTAAAATCTATATGACACTGCAAAAACTCAACGACAAAAAGACAAATATCCCAATTAAAAAATGTGCAAAAGATATGAACAGACACTTCACTAAAGAAGACATTCAGGTAGCCAACAGGTACATGAGGAAATGCTCGCAATCATTAGCCATTATAGAAGTGCAAATCAAAACTACAATGAGATTTCATCTCACTCCAGCAAGGCTGGCATTAATCCAAAAAACACAAAATAATAAATGTTGGAGAGGCTGTGGAGAGATTGAAACACTTATACACTGTTGGTGGGAATATAAAACGGTACAACCACTTTGGTAATAGATTTGGTGCTTTCTTAAAAAGCTAGAAATAGAACGACGATACGATCCAGAAATCCCACTCCTCGGAATATATCCTAGAGAAATAAGAGCCTTTACATGAACAGATATATGCACAACCATGTTTACTGCAGTACTGTTTACAATAGCAAAAATATGGAAGCAACCAAGGTGCCCATCAACAGAAGAATGGATAAACAAATTATGGTCTATTCACACAACGGAATACTATGCATTGATAAAGAACAGTGAGGAATCTCTGAAACATTTCATAAGATGGAGGAGCCTGGAAGGCATTATGTTGAGTGAAATTAGTCAGCTGCAAAAGGACAAATATTGTATAAGACCACTATTATAAGAACTTGAGAAATAGTTTAAACTGAGAAGAAAACATTCTTTTGTGGTTATGAGATGGGGGAGGGAGGTAGGGAGAGGGGGAGAAGGGTATTCACTAATTTGAGAGTAGATAAGAACTACTTTAGGTGAAGGGAAAGACAGCACACAATACAGGGGAGGTCAGCACAATTGGACTAAACAAAAGCAAAGAAGTTTCCTGAATAAACTGAATGCTTCGAAGACCAGCATAGCAGGCACAGGGGTTTGAGGACCATGGTTTCAGGGGACATCTAAGTCAATTGGCATAATAACATCTTTTAAGAAAATGTTCTGCATCCCACTTTGAAGAGTGGCGTCTGGGGTCTTAAATGCTAGCAAGCGGCCATCTAAGATGCATCAGTGAGTCTCAACCCACCTGGATCAAAGGAGAATGAAGAACACCAAGGATACAAGGTAATTACGAGCCCAAGAGACAGAAAGGGCCACATGAAACAGAAACTACATTATCCTGAGACCAGAAGAACTAGATGATGCCTGGCTACAACCGATGACTGCCCTGACAGGGGACACAACAGAGAACCCCTGAGGGAGCAGGGGTTCTTCTAGTCTCATAAAAAGACCAGACTTAATGGTCTGACTGAGACTAGAAGAACCTCCGAGGTCATGGCCCCCAGACCTTCTGTTGGCCCAGGACAGGAACCATTCCCGAAGCCAACTCTTCAGACATGGATTGGACTGGAAAATGGGTTGGAGAGAGATACTGGTGAGGAGTGAGATTCTTGGATCAGGTAGGCACTTGAGACTATGTTGGCATCTCCTGCCTGTAGGGGAGATGAGAGGGTAGAGGGCGTTAGAAGCTGACGAAATGGACACGAAAAAAGAGAGTGGAGGGAGGAAGTGGGCTGTCTTATTAGGGGGAGAGTAATTGGGAGTATGTAGCAAGGTATATCTAAGTTTTTGTATGAGAGACTTACTTGGTTTGTAAACTTTCACTTACAGAACAATAAAAATTATTAAAAAAGTGATTGCAGCAGTACATAGATAGTGAATTGTCAGAAGTTCAAGCTGGATTCAGAAGAGGACATGGAATAGGGATGTCATTGCTGATGTCAGGTGAATCTTGGCTGAAAGCAGAGAATACCAGAAAGTTTACCTGTGTTTTATCGACTATGCAAAGGCAGTCGACTGTGTGGATCATAACAAATTGTGGATAACATTGTGGAGAATGGGAATTCCAGACCACTTAATTGTGCTCATGCAGAGCCTGTACATAGGCCAACAAGCAGTCATTCAAACAGAACAAGAGGATACTGAGTGGTTTAAAATCAGGAAAGGTGTGTGTCAGGGTTGTATCCTTTCACTATACTCATTCGGTTTGTATGCTGAAAAAATAATACAAGAAGCTGGACTACACGATGAGGAACTCAGCATCAGGACTGGAGTAAGACTCATTAACAATATGTAAATGACAAAACCTTTCTTGCTGAAAGTGAAGAGGACTTAAAGAACTTACTGATGAAGATCAAAGACTACAACCTTCAGTATGGATTACACCTCAACACAAAGAAAACAAAAATCCTCACAACTGGACCAATAGGCAATATCATGATAAACAGAGAACATTTTGAAGTTGTTAAGAATTTTATTTTACTTGGACTCACAAACAACTCCCATGGAATCAGCAGCCGATATATCAAAGGAGATATTGTATTGGGCAAATCTGATGCAAAAGACCTCTTTAAATTGTTAAAAAGTGAAAATGTCCCTTTGAGGACTAAGGTGTGCCTAACCCTTAGTATTTTCAATTGGCTCATATGGATGTGAAAGCTATTTTCAATCGCCTCATACGCATGTGAAGGCTGCGCAATGAATAAGGAAGACCAAAGAAGAATTGATTCATTTGAATTATGGTGTTGGCAAAGAATATTAAATATACCTTGAACTGCAAGAATGAACAAATCTGTCTTGAAAGAAGTACAGCCAGAATGCTCCTTAGAAGCAAGGATGGGGAGACTTCATCTCATATACTTTAGACATGTTATCAGGAGGGATCAGTCCCTGTAGAAGGACATCAGGTTTGGTAAAGTAGAGGATCAGCAAAAGAGAGGAAGACCCTCAATGAAACGGAATGGCACAGTGACTGCAATAACGGACACAAACATAACAATGTGAAGGTGGCACAGGACTGGGCAGTGTTTCGTTCTGTGGTACATAGGGTCACTATGAATTGGAACTGACTCAACAGCACCTAACAACAACAAATCCCTGCTAGGAACTTAAGACATGATCAAAAGATTTTTAAAATGCACATAGAAAGAAAGAAGGCAAAAAATGAATACAAACTGAAAAGCAATTAATTTTATGATGTATTTTCAGATATAATCTGATCAGCAGAAAGAAGGGAGAGCTCAGGTGGTCTCATTACCCGTGGTGATAAACAACACCAGATTACCAGGGATCATAAAAATTTCTTCCACGATTGCCAGCATTGTGATCTCTATGTGTTCAGATAGGTAGAATGTAGTTGTAAGGAGCCTGACAATCATTATTCTTGGTAGTCCAAATGCCTGTCATTGGGGGAGAATTAAGAGTAGTACCTTAGTTATCTAATGCTGCTTTAACAGAAACACCACAAATGGATGGCTTTAACAAAAAGAAATTTATTTTCTCGTAGTCTAGTAGGTTACAAGTTCAAATTCAGGGTCCCGGCTCCAGGGGAAGGCTTTCTCTCTCTGTCGGCTCTGAGGAAGGTCCTTGTCCTCAATCTTCCCGTATCAAGGAGCTTCTCAGGCTCAGGAACCTCGTGCCCAAAGCATGCGCTCTGCTCCCAGTGCTGCTTTCTTGGTGGTATGAGGTCCCCAGCTCTCTGCTTACTTCCCCTTCCTTTCATCTCTTGAGAGATAAAACGTGGTACAGGCCTCACCCCAGGGAAACTCCCTTTACCTTGGACCAGGGAGGTGACCTGAGTAGGGGTGGTGTTACAATCCAACCCTAATCCTCTCAACATAAAATTACAATCACAAAATGGAGGACAACCACATAATACTGGGAATCATGGTCTAACCAAATGGATACACACATTTTTTGGGAGATATATTAGTCATCTAGCGTGGCCATTGGATTAGTGCTGCCATAACAGAAAACCACAAGTGGATGGCTTTAACCAAGAGAAATTTATTTCCTCACAGTAAAGTAGGCTATAAGCCCCAATTTAAGGCGTCAGCTCCAGGGGAAGGCTTTCTCTCTCTGTCAGCTCTGGAGGAAGGTCCTTGTCCTCAATCTTCCCATGGTAGAGGAGCTTCTCAGGCGCAGGGATCCCAGGCCCAAAGGATGCGCCTGCTCCTGGTGCTGCTTTCTTTGTGGTATAAGATCCCCAACTCTCTGCTTGCTTCCCTTTCCTTTTATCTCTTGAGAGATAAAAGGTGGTGCAGGCCACACCCCAGGGAAACTCCCTTTACACTGGATCAGGGAGGTGACCTGAGTAACCATGGTGTTACAATCCCACCCTAATCCTCTTAACATAAAATTACAATCACGAAATGGAGGACAACCACACGATACTGGGAATCAGGCCCTAACCAAGTTGACACATATTTTTGGGGGAACACAATTCAATCCATGACAAGGGACGTGATTCAATCCATGATATTGCACCCTTTGACCCCCCCAAAAATCATATTCTTGCAACACGCAAAACATATTCATCCCATCATATCATAGCAAAATCTTAACTCCATGCCTACCCAGTGCCCAGTGCCATCGAGTCGATTCCGACTCATAGCGACCCTATAGGACAGAGTAGAACTGCCCCACAGAGTTTCCAAGGAGCGCCTGGCGGATTCAAACTGCCGACCCTTTGGTTAGAAGCTCTAGCACTTAACCACTTCACCACCAGGGCTTCCAACTCCGAGTCTAAAATCCAAAAATTCCTCTTCATCCGTGAAATCTAGAATACAAGTTAACTGCTTCCAAAGGTACAAAGGCAGAACAGGCACAAGCTAGACATCTCCACTACAAAGGGGAGAAAGTGGAGGGAAAGAAGGAGTAACCAGAACCAAACAGGTCAGCAGAACACATTACATTAGCCCTCAAAGCTTTAAAAATAATCCTCTGTTCACTCTGACAATTTACACAATAACCCTGCCCTACAGCCTCTAGGTATTGGCCACAGTCTCCAGATCCTGAATGGAGGTCCCTTGGCTTCAGCTCCGCCTTCCAGGCCCAGTGGGACAGCAACTCTGCTCACTTGGCTGTAGGTGCACAATTCTCGTAGTCCATCCGAGTGACAACTCTGCCCTTAGAAACACGAGAGGCCATGACTCTATTCTTTGAAACCCCTGAGGTTATGGCCATACCTTTTGAGACTGAGGCAGCTCGTCTTTTTGTGTTCTTTGTCTCTTCATCTTCTGCTTCCTGGTTTTTTGGCCTCTCGGCTCCTTGGGCCTCACACATGCATCTGCCCTGCTGGGGCAAATGTTCCAAAGCTCTGTAGCCCCACCAATGAGTGTCCAGAGGCACCCCACTTTGCCAGGAATCCTCCTGTACACAGGCACTCAGCTGTCTTGCTTGTGGGTCAGCTCCAGTGCTGTCTGGAGCGGGTCTTCTTGTTCTGCTGCTGCTAGTTCTCTGCTGCTGTTTCTCACTGTCTGTGCCTTCTCCTGTGTTAACAATTCCCCTCACTTTCTTCTAAGTCTTTTATCCATTCACAGTTCCAAAACCGCTTCCACATTTTAGGTATCTGTTAGAGCAGCACCCCACTCTCTTGGTACCAAATTCGGTCTTAGTTACCTAGTGCTGCTATAACAGAAATACCTCAAGTGGATGGCTTTAACAAAGAGAAATTTATTTTCTCACAGTCTAGTAGGTTACAAGTCCAAATTCAGGTTGTTGGCTCCAGGGGAAGGTTTTCTCTCTCTGTGGGCTCTGGACGAAGGTCCTTGTCCTCAATCTTCCCCAGGTTGAGGAGCTTCTCAGGCACAGGGACTCTGTGTCCAAAGGACGAGGTCTGCTCTTGGTGCTGCTCTATTGGTGGTATGTGGTCTCTGCTTGTTTCCCTTTCCTTTTATCTCTTCACAGATAAAAGGTATTGCAGGCCTCACACCAGGGAAACTTCCTTTACATTGGGTCAGGAAGGTGACCAGAGTAAGGGTGGTGTTACAATCCCACCCTAATCCTCTCAACATGAAATTGCAATCACAAAATGGAGGACAACCGCACAATACTGGGAATCATGGCCTAACCAAGTTGATACACACATTTTTTGGGGAGACATGATTCAAATCATGACAAGTAGTCTTTCAGGGCAGGCTCCAGTGGTAGAGGGGAAATGAAGTGTCATTCTGAACTCAAGGCAGGATCCAAGGCAAGAATAACATGAGAGGGAGGGGGTAAGGAATGAGAAGATATTTAAGGAGAAGAAGAATATAGGCACCCATACCCAGAGGATACCCGGTTTTACCCCATGAGCAGGCAGGAGCCCTGCAGTGGGCCTGGGCCACTCTGTCCCACATTTTGATGGGTGATTTGATTCTTAGACTAATCTGATGATGGGGATGAGGCTGGAGTCAAAACCTGCCTCTGTCTGAAGATGGCGAGACAGCAAGGTTATCCAAGCTTCGAGAAGCTAGAACAGCAGAGGAGAAGACACAAAGCAAAGACTGTTGTATCAAAGTAGTAAGTGAAAGCCCTAATGGAATATTATTGTCTTGTAAATATTTTCTGTTTTTTTGCAAACATTCCTTATTAATTTCCAGAACTGAACCAGCTTAGACATTCTTCATGAGGGTGTATAGAGAACTTTACCTGATTAAGTTTCCTTTGCCTCCTCAGTTTATACCCTGTAGTCCATCACTGATAGGAGAAAGATGTGACAGTCTGCTTTCCTGAAGATTAAAGCTTTGGAAACCCTGTGGGGCAATTCTACTCTGTTGTGCAGTTCTACAGGGTCACTATGGTTTGGAATCGACTTGACAGCAACGGATTTGGATTCTTTTTTGTTTTTTCGGTTTTAGTCCATTACACAACCTACTAGTAGAATTGTGGGGCAGATGTTTCTTCTCCTCCCTGTCCCCTTTCCCTGCCCCCTCCCTCACTCCTCCCTCTCTCTCCTCCCCCTACCTCCTCCTTCTCCCTCTTCTTCTTTTTGAGCGACACATAACAGAACAAAAGCCTGTGACATACCTCCTATTTTATGACCACTCACATTAAAAAATATATTTTTTTAACAGTGCTGCATGGTTCTTTTTTTTTAAAGTAAAATAGGATACTCTTAGTTTATTTTTCCTAAATTATTTTTTACTTGCTAAAAAAGTACTCACTTAAAGCAAGTTAGAATATTATCTTTTATTTACAGTGTTATTTAGAGACAGATGGCAAACTTTGTTTTTGAACTGCCTGTTTTCCTAGATAGTATGCACCTCCTAGAATGATGCATTGTTGCAGTTTTACTAAGTGGCAGTTCTTCACTTTCAGCTTTCATACTTCACCTAATCAGAGCCCTGATGCAGACGGAAAATGTGGAAAACCTGTTGGGAAGACTAAATCACCTAGAGGAGAATTAAAGCAAAGACTACGAATTTCCTTAAGGTGTTTGTCATGAGCAAACAGGCCTCTTTTCTAGTAAAGACAGCAAAAATCAGTTTAAGGTACATCAGTCACAGAAGTATTGGCATGCAACGAAAGGGTATAGGAATTTTATTTCCTCAAGTGCATGTCAACTCTAATATTTTAATAGAGGGCTTTAAAGAATTAAAACAGTAACGAACATGCTATAATGTTTTTACATGGCTGTGTCTAACACACTTTATTAAGAATGTCCTTCTGTCTATCTTGGTATACTGATAATACAACATTGAGAACCCTCTATACTGAGAAGAATGGATGACCTAAGCTTCTAGAAGAAGGCAGACAATATGTATATAGTTAAAGAGTGTCTTTGCACACTTGGCTAAGTGATATGTACAGTGGGTGGTGGAAAAGAAATTGAGGACACCCTCTCTGTCTCACATAACTTTTAACTTCAGAAGTCAAGCTCGACAGGCAGAAAACCATAATCATTTTAAGGTAAGGTAGTCTACATCTCTTGGTGATGAACCAACATGCAATAGCTTAGGAAAGAAATAGAGTATTGTAAGTTATAGTAATCAAAGGCTGTTATTTAATGTTAGAGGGACTTGTATTGGACTGAGAAGTGTCTTGGACAGGCAGAAATACAGAATTGTGGGAGACGACAGATAGGGAACAGTATAAGGTAAGGGATAGAGATGGGAATAAATTTGCAGTATGTGTTGGATGTGCAAAACAAAGGCATATTTTTTCTAAATAATTTTTATTGTGCTTTAAGTGAAAGTTTACAAATCAAGTCAGCCTCTCACATATAAACTTACATACACCTTAGTACATACTTCCATTTACTCTCCCCCTAATGAGTTAGCCAGCTGCCTCCTTCCAGTCTCTCCTTTTGTGACAATTTTGCCAGTTTCTAACCCTCTCTACCCTCCCCCTCCCCTCTAGACAGGAGACGCCAACACAGTCTCAAGTGTCCACTTGATACAAGTAGCTCACTCTTCATCAGCATCTCTCTCCAACCCATTGTCCAGTTCAATCCATATCTGATGAGTTGTCTTCAGGAATGGTTCCTGTCCTGGGCCAACAGAAGGTCTGGGGCCATGACCACCAGGATTCCTCTAGTCTCAGTCAGACCATTAAGTCTGGCCTTTTTATGAGAATTTGGGGTCTGCATCCCACTGATCTCCTGCTCCCTCAGGGGTTCTGTGTTGTGTTCCCTGTCAGGGCAGTCATAAGTTATGGCCGGGCACCACCTAGTTCTTCTGGTCTCAGGATGATGTAAGTCTCTGGTTCATGTGGCCCTTTCTGTCTCTTGGGCTTATAATTACCATGTGACCTTGGTGTTCTTCATTCTCCTTTGATCCAGGTGGGTTGAGACCAATTGATGCATCTTAGATGGCCTCTTGTTAGCATTTAAGACCCAGACGCCACTTTTCAAAGTGGGATGCAGAATGTTTTCATAATAGAATTATTCTGCCAATTGACTTAGAAGTCCCCTTAAGCCATAGTCCCCAAACCCCCGCCCTTGCTCCGCTGACCTTTGAAGCATTCAGTTATCCCGGAAACTTCTTTGCTTTTGGTCCAGTCCAGTTGAGCTGACCTTCCGTGTATTGAGTATTGACCTTCCCTTCACCTAAAATAGTTCTTATCTACTAACTAATCAGTAAATAACCCTCTCCCACCCTCCCTCCCTCCCCCCCCCGTAACCACAAAAGTATGTGTTCTTCTCAGTTTATACTATTTCTCAAGATCTTATAATAGTGGTCTTATACAATATTTGTGCTTTTGCCTCTGACTAATTTCACTCGGCATAATGCCTTCCAGGTTCCTCCATGTTATGAAGTATTTCACAGATTCCTCACTGTTCTTTATCGATGCGTAGTGTTCCATTGTGTGAATATACCATAATTTATTTATCTATTCATCCGTTGATGGGCAACTTGGTTGCTTCCATCCTTTTGCTGCAATAAACATGGGTGTGCATATATCTGTTCGTGTAAAGGCTCTTATTTCTCTAGGATATATTCCAAGGAGTGGGATTGCTGGATCGTATGGTAGTTTTATTTCTAGCTGTTTAAGGAAGCGCCAAATCGATTTCCAAAGTAGTAGTACCGTTTGACATTCCCACCAGCAGTGTAGAAGTGTTCCAATCTCTCCGCAGCCTCTCCAACATTTATTATTTTGTGTTTTTTGGATTAATGCCAGCCTTGTTGGAGTGAGATGGAATCCCATCGTAGTTTTAATTTGCATTTCTCTAATGGCTAATGATTGAGAGCATTTTCTCATGTATCTGTTAGCTGCCTGAATATCTTCTTTAGTGAAGAGAAAAAAAAAAAAATTAGTGAAGTGCATGTTCATATCCTTTACCCAAGTTTTAATTGGGTTGTTTGTCTTTTTGTGGTTGAGTTTTAACAGAATCGTATAGATTTTAGAGATCAGGTGCTGGTCAATGATGTCATAGCTGAAAATTCTTTCCCAATCCGTAGGTGGTCTTTTTACTCTTTTGGTAAAGTCTTAGATGAGCATAGGTGTTTGATTTTTAGAAACTCCCAGTTATCTGGTTTCTCTTCGTCATTTTTAGTAATGTTTTGTATTCTGTTTATGAAAGGCATAATTTTAACGTGAGGCTTGTGTTAGGCCATGGGAGGAGATACGGCTGGCTAGAAATGAAAAATATGAAAATGAAAGGAGGTGCCTGTAAAGTAGTCCAGACACAGAGGTGTAAGTTTGATGGCAGGCAGGATAGAAACATTAAAAAAAAACCATTGTCCTCGAGTCGATTCCGACTCATAGTGACCCTACAGGATAGAGTAGAACTGCCCTATAGAGCTCCCAAGGAGTACCTGATGTATTTGAACTGCCAGCCTTTTGGTTAGCAGCCATATCACTTAGCCACTATGCCAGCAGGGTTTCCATAGAAACGTTGTGAGTGCTTAATTAATGGAAGACTCAAAACAGAATCCAGAAGTTCTGAAGTATGTCAGTATGTACTTAGGAAAACAAAAATGGTGCTAGATATTTCAACAGAGTGGATTCAAAATAGGGTTTTAGTAACCTTTTTTTTTGAAGGGTAAGGGCAAGGAGATGGCAGCTGAAAGAGGTACCCAAAGGACATAATTGTAGAAAGCCTCTCTACTCCGTGGCTAGGAAAACATAAAGGAAGATGAAGAGTTACCAAAAGCTACTAGAGGCAGTGCAAGGTGGGGCTCACCGCCCCTGGGTGTTGCAAACGGTTAATACACCTGCCTGTTAACCAAAAGCTTAAAGATTCGAGTCCACCAAGGGGGCCTTGGAAGACTCATGGAATCACCATGAGTCAGAATAGACTCAACAAGCAACTGGTTTAAGATGGGGCCCAGAACTCTGATGAGAAGACATTACCCAGCTTTTTCTAGACCCTCCAAAATGGTGTGATGGGCCTGTTTCTATGAGTGATAAAAGAGCTGAAAGTCTGCAACCAAGAGCTGGTGTAGGGACGAAGTGACATCACTGGTGAAATGATGGTAGAAACAGCAAGGAAGCAGTAAGCTAGTCTCATCTCTCCTCCTACAAGTCCCTCTCCCAAAAAGCCCACCACTGTGAGAATCTCACAAAACACTGGCTTGCAAAGTAATCTGTGAAATACTGTGTGCAGAGGCCTAGCCCCGGCCTCAGAGAGCAGAATATAAAATGTTGGCCACGGTTGAGAGTCTATAGGTAAATAACAAACATGCACGACTACTTTCCTTGCTTCCTTAATGATTAAAAGTCTGGTGATAAACTGTGGAAAGCGTTAGAAATGAAATAAATTATCTCAAATTGATATTCATTCTACCGCTGAGAGCTCGAAGGAATGGCCTGCTGCTTCATGGCTTGGCTGAGGTGTCTGATATGCATTTAAGGGTTATTTCCCAACAACATAACAACCGTGAAGGAGACCAATTTAACAAATTCCTAATTTATGGATTTTTCACTTGCTTCTCCTGGTAAATAATATTACCATCCTTGGCTTAGGAGTATTTCTTTATCTCCCTGCCCTCCTTCCTTGCCAGGCAATATGAATGACTGAAGGTGTTGTATGGATTCCCATTTAATAACCAGCAGCAGGGATTGATAGCCACATTAGTGGTATGTGCCTGAGAGGAAAGGAGGGGAAATGTAGCACTGGGCAATTATAGCCAAGGAGAAACAGTTTATTACTCTCTCTATCATAGCTGTGGAAACCCTGGTTGCATAGTGGTTAAGAGCTATGGCTGCTAACCAAAAGGTCAGCAGTCTGAATCCACCAGGCGCTCCTTGGAAACCCTAGGGGGCAGTTCTACTCTGTCCTATAGGGTCACTATGAGTCAGAACCAACTCGATGGCAATGGGTTTGTTTGTTTGTTTGTTTTTAATAATACTTGTGCTTCTATATTAAAAGTACATCAGAAAAACAAAGAATTTCCCTTATATCAAGATATTAGTTTCCAGGCAAATGTTTGTTTTTCTCCCTTCTCTACCTCTTTTTCCCTTTCATTCTTCCCTCCATCTCTCTCCCTTCCTTCAGTTCTTCCTACCTTTCTTCCTGAATGTCTTCCTGCCTTCCTGAATGTCTTCCCGCCTTCTCTTAGTAACTATATTTAAAGTTCTATGCAAGGGAACACAAAAATTTAAAAGAAATGGTCTCTGACCAAAATGACTACAGCATTACTGTGTTAAAAACTTAAAAGCAATACATGGAAGAAAGGTGTTGCTTATACTATTTTCTGCAAAAATATGGACTATGAGAGTTAATGTCTGAAAGCAATACATTCCAGACTTTCCCTGCTGCCTCTTGTCCTAATTTTGGTTTCTCAATCACCTGTTCATGATTGGTGAGGTAATTATGTCTGACTTCCAACAAGAAAGTTATCAGTCATCATTCTAAATATCCTTATATCAGCTCACTGGCAGATCCCCAGCCATGATTCTTTTTTTTTTTTTTGGCTTATTTCTTGAAGCCAAAGTACAGATCCAAGATCTCTGTACCTCAATGGCATATATACTAAGGAAGCACATATATTCTATTGAACACAGAACGTACAATCCTATTCCTAGTGTTATAAGTATATTTTCTCACTCAAAGTAATATATTCAGTTCTGAAGAGTAATACATCTCATCTCCTCTGTTACATGAAATCACTACCTTTGTTTCTGGAAAACATATAGTGGAAAACTCAACCCATACAGTCTGGAGAGAAGAGCACAGGTGAAATGCTTAAAACAATAGTGAATTCCTTAGGAACCAGGCAAGAGGTTAAGAGAGGAAGCTTATACTTACATGGATTCCTGTGTTCCCTGGTGATTGCAGAAGACAAAGTAGGAAAGGGCTGCAAGAAGAAAGCACAGGTCAACAGTGTCAAAAGTTGCAGGGAGTTGAGGAGAAGGTCTAAAAAATGCCCATTTTTTTCAGCAAACAGGCAGTCATTATTGACTTGGAATAAAGCAGTTCCTGTGGAATGGAAACAACAGCAGGGAGAAGACAGAGATTTGAGAAAATATCATGGAGTCTGAGTGTAGAAACAGTAATTATTTTATTACGAAAGTATAGACCTAATTAATAATAATAATAAAAATCCCTTTGCCATTGAGTCAATTCTTACTCATAGGACCCTGCAGGACAGAGTAGAACTGCCCCCTAGGGTTTCCAAGGCTGTAATCTTTGTGGAAGCAGACTGACATGTCTGTCTCCTGTGGAGCAGTTGGTGGATTCAAACTGCTGACCTTTTGGTTAGCAGCCAAGTGCTTAACTACTGTGCCACTAGGGCTCCTTAATAACAATATCAGGTAATAATTATTAATACCTGTTTTATTTCATACCCTTTTTAATTCTCACTACCATTTCAGGGCAAGTGTACTATTATTATCTCAATTTTTTGTTAACTTTTCTATTGTTGAAAATATACACACGCAAAACGTACACCAGTTCAACAGTGTCTACGTGTACAATTCAGTGACATGGATTACACTCTTTAAGTTATACAATGATTCTCACCCTCCTTTTCTGAATTGTTCTTTCTTTGTTGACATTTTCTCAATTTTTAAATGAGGAGCAGAAGAATTGCAGTTAGTTATCTTGCTCAAGATCTCAAGAAATCACATGATTTCTTAGGAATTAGGAACCCCAGCGGCACAGTGGTAAAGAGCTTGGCTGCTACCAAAAAGGTCAGTGGTTTGGATCCAGCAGCTGCTCCTTGCAAACCCTATGGGGCAGCTCTACTCTGTCCTAAAAAAACCGTTGAAATTGACTGGATGGCAACAGGTTTGGTTTTTGTTAGGAATATCTAAGATTTTAACCATGATGACATAAATATATGCAAACCTCAGTTTACCTTTGGTCTAGGCAAAAATTTGGAAATTTATTTGCACTTCCCTACTGTGAAAGAGGGGTCCCTGGGTAGCACAAATAATTAAACAACTAATGGAAAGGTTGATGGTTTGAGCCCACTCAGAGACCTGGCAATCGGCTTCCAAAAGGTCATAGCCTTGAGAACCCTAGTGAGCACAGTCCTACTCTGATGTATGTGGGGTCCCCATGAGTCGGCATGAACTCAATGGCAACTTGTTTTTTTTTAATTTTTAATTGTGAAAGAAGTTAATAATCTTATTTTTCCCCCTGAGAGACTAGCCATAAAACACGTGAGCAAGATTTCCTAAGTCTTATACATAAAAGCATTTGGGGTAATACAAATGTTACATAAACGAGAAATACATTTTTTCCTCCAAGTTCAAATTTTTCTGGCTAGAACTGTAATGTAAATGGCCCTTGTACTTTTATATCCCGTTCATCATGTCATTGTCCTGTTAAAAGCTGCTGTCCCACTCACTAGAAAGCCTTGTCTGAAGACGCTGCCCCAAGAGTAGCGTTAGCTCGGAACAGAAAAGTTCTGCAAAGGCAGGCGTTTATCATTGTTCCATGAAATATTAATCCTCAAAATCAAGAAGGCTCTGAAAAAACATTTCTTACAGAGGAAAAGAAAAAGTAATTTTCAGAAGCAGAGGTGAAGGGAGGCCTCAGGCGGAAAGCAAATTATTGAATTTCTCACTAATTTATATTAAGACACGGAGAAACTTCTTTTGGTATTTTCTTCCTCTTGAAAAGCCTTTTAGTCTCTCCCAGGAATTACTCCTCAGAAAATGTACAGTCTTTCTTGTTCTTTCCAAAATTGAAGTCAGTGGGAAATTAAAACGAGGCCGGCATTAGGAAAGCCAGTAACCCAGGGGATAATCATGGCTTGGTTCTCAGTGATTGAATGTGGACATACAAATCCTTAAAAACATTCTCCTCTCAAAGCAAATGGAAGCAAAATCGTCCAAATCAAAGAGAAACTAAAGGTTATGTAAAGCAAGGTGGCGGGGGTGCCTTAAAATCAAAATTCGACATAAAACAGCAAACAAAAACCTGTGATTTCATACCTTATTGTGATATAAATTTGAATCTCAGAGAAGCTCTAAGTGCAAGTATGAGATTATCAGATGTTTTAATGAAACATTTTTGTTAGATTTTCTCAAGGATCCAGAAAAGAGAAAAATTAGATTTTGAACTTATCTCAAAAATTTTATCACATCCTCGAGTTAGATCTTAAGTTAATACAATTAGCAGCGCAGGAGTAATGAACAAACAAAGAAATCCCCCAAGAACACCTTAAGACCTGTTCCTGTTGTATCTGAATATTCTGTAATGCTCACAAACCACCTGAGTAAGAAAGGGCTCAAAATTAATAACGACTTTCCCCAGAAATCCATAGACAATATAAGCTGCCTCTAAACCTTAGCAGTTATTGTTTGAAATTCACTTAAGTCTGCAGTGTTTCGATTTTGATTGCATCTAATACTAGTGTTTTAGAAGAAAGAAATCTAGGGAGTAATTTATTACTATTTCAGGACAGGCTTTTAAATATTGTGTTACTGTCTTTTTAAGACCATTTTATCAATGAGTACTAACTCGTTTGTAAACGAATATAGTTAACTTTTGGAAAACCTTAAAAGTTCCAATATGCTAAACCATAAAAGGAGGCAAAGGTGAAAAATAGACTTTAAAAACATCTTGAGTAATACAGTCTACATTTTATTGAATCTTGAACTAAATTAGATTGCCAGCATTGCTGATTGCTGGTGAAACACCATTGGATCAATATGAGTTTAACTCAAGAGTGCACCTCATAAGGTCACCAGTGGCCGTGTCTTTGCTTTCCTTGGTCATGTTAAATTTGAAATTGCTTATCTTTTTGAGAGCAGTCAGATGCCAAGCTCTAAAGTTCATATAACTTGATAACCTCACAATGTTTAGTTATCTCACATGTAACTAAGAAGTATATAGACAGACAAATTTCAGATGTATCTAAATTAGGATTTCAATTTTTTTAATATATAGCAGAGGAACATGAAGCAGCCTGGGTATTTTGTTTACCACCAGATGGAGATACACACACACACACACACACACTCACACACACACTCACACACAAGCAGATTCTATAATTCTGTTTCCTTCTTTTATTTTTGGTATAGGTAAGGGAGTTGGGAGATTTGATTTTTTTCTTTTTAAACTTCAACTTGGTCCACCACATGGCACCTAAAAATGATCATCTAAGTTTATTATTATTGCCTTTGTAGGGGTGGAATAAGGGATTTCAGAGCATCAGAGCAGAAATAGAACATTTTAGAAATATAACACAGGAAACCAATGTACTGTTCTCTGTACTATTAGTCAGATTAATGATTTAAACAATGACCAGCCACAGCAATGACCACTGCTTGCTTTTATTTTAATCTGTGACATACGAGTAAGCCTATACTTACTTGCCTTCTAGTTTCTTCCCAGAGTCTGTCCATCTGCACATCTCAATCACCATATAGATTCAACAACACAGAGAATACATAATTCTTTTTATATATGAAGATGAAACTTTGTTTTAAAAATTAATCAACTTTTGCTATTATACCCTAATTATACCTTCAATTGGTCCCTATAGAATTTAACAGATCTGTACTTGGGTTGAAAGTACTTACCTGACTTTTTAAAAGATCCTAAAACCAAATGATACTCTGAGAATTTGAAAACATTCACAGTTTCTATCCACCTTAACCCATGGGCTTCTGGAATGCAATATCCTAGGAGCTGTTCTGAAAGGCCATTCATGGATTCATTCATATTCTTTTTCTTCTTCTCACCTTATTGATTTCCTTGGTGAGCAGAAATTCAGAATTTCAAAGGACTAATGAAATAGAAGAAACCTATGAGTCAGAATCGACTTGACAGCAATGGGTTTGGTTTCAGTTGATTTTGTGCAAACCAGAGAGCAAATACAGTACTGGTGAGGATAATGCATTAGATCTTTTGACCTGGATGTTGTTAGCTTTGTGGCTAAATGATATCTTTCTCTTTTGTACACATACTTACCAACATATTTGTGTTCTCACATCTCTCTCTCCTTTTCTTTCTTCAACATTGTTTCCTTGACCTATACCTATCAAACTTATCAAATCAAACTTTGGAAAGGGTTGTGAGGAAACGTACTCCATATCTCCAACTCTCGTCTTACAAATACGTATTGAAAATTTCTTATTTTGAAAAGAGTATAAATTTGAATGGACAGCAACCCTAGTTCACATCCTAGCTCTGCCTCTTACCTAGATGCCTAGTTGTGCGGTTGGATAAATTTATTTGTAAAAAATAAATTTACATATTATATAAGTAAATTTATGTACCATAGAAATATATTTATACAATAAATTGTATAATATATATGTTATTACTCACTACAGTCTCTCTTTTTCTCCCCCTCAGCCCCACTTCTAATGAACAGAACTCCACTAGATGTTTCCCCCAAAGAGAGAATTATCCTGCAATTTTATTATATCAGTCTTCTTATTTGGATTCTCTATTCTAATTTATGACCGCTAACTCTTTCTCCCCTCTAAAATCTAATTTCTAAAATGGACTTTAAAACGCTTGCCTCAAAAAAATGCATGTCTCACAAGATTTCTCAAGTGATAAGTAAAATAATGTATATAATGTGCATAACAAATAATAAACTCAACAAATGGTGATGAGAAGGATCCACTCTTTCTCCCTTAAAATGTGGAAGAGTTGGTGAAAGAAGACAGACTCTAATGGGCAAGTCGGATTTGGAAAGGTAGAAATGTTACAAAGGAATGAGGTTGGAGGATAAATTTGTCAGCATTGATGTGAGATGACTGAGAGAGCATATCTGAAACAACCGAACTCTGTCTGAGACGTGAACAAAAAGAAAAGGTCTTGGTATTTGTACCACAGGCAGGGGTTTGAGACACAAGTAGAGTAATTACTGTTTTCAAATTACATTACTTTTCTTTTCAGCTGCTGGCGTTTCTTTGAGCAGAACACAATTCTGAGAGTGGATCAGGAGGGTCACACAAAGAGGTACATTATCATTGAGATAGGATAGAAAGTGCCTGATTTGTGGCTATATATTTTGTTACGTCCCTGGTAAAGTTCTTGGAGAGAGGGAAGATAGAGATGAACTAAACGCGCCATGTCGGGGCTTTCATTATATTATTTCATTCATTCTTTGCTCTAACTACACACTTATGGGGATCCCTGGTGGTGCAGTGGTTACGAACTCGGCTGCTAACCAAAAGGTTGGCACTTCGAATCCACCAGTGGCTCCTTGGAAACCCTATAGGGCACTTCTGCTCTGTCCTTTAGGGCTGCTATGAGTCAGAATCAACTTGATGGCAACGTGGTTTTACTTATTTATTTTTAAAAACACTTATGAAATGAGTATTATACCAGTCACAACAATGGAAAAACTGAGATTCAGAGAGTTTAAATAACCTGTTTGAAGGTGCACAGTGAATAAGTGAAGGGACTAGAATTATATTCAATACATGTTTGACCACCAAAGCCCTTGCTTTCTCTTATGTCCTCTAGTCATCGAGAGATTAACTGCACAATGTTTTCAAGAACAAAGAACCTTGACTCATCAGTTTCCATGTTAAGGATGAAATATTCTTTAAAATATGATTTTCTTTTACTGACTTCAGTGTAGTAAGTTCCTATATTTTTTTTTTTTAATTTTGATTCCTTTATTTAACCGTTTAGGGATGAGAGTATCGCCTATCTGATTTCTAAGTGTGTACATGTATGTTTGTGTGTGTGTCCATGTATATATATGTGTTTGAGTATGTGTGTGTCTATGTGTAATCTTTTATATTTACAAAAAAAAAAAATCAGAGTTCACTTTCAATGTGGGACTACAAGAAATAAATATATGCATATTATCTTACTTAATACTTACAACAACCCTGTAAGTTAAGAAACACTATCCACCTTTTTATAGTTGAATAAATTTAGAATTAGAGAGATTATACAAATCAGATAAACAGAATGAGTGAAAAACCTGTGCTCCTCCTCTTGTTCCCAGAAAGCATGTATCTAGCACATATTAGAAGGTCTGTAAATTTATTGGCTAAATGAGTGAATGAATGGATGAAAGAATCAGTTAGACTACATGCTGGTGAAAACATATATGTGTATGTGTGTTTTTATACCTACCTTTAGCCCACCTTGTCACTTGCAATCCAATCCTCTCCACTCCCAAACCTAATACTTACAGAGCTTGTAGACCTGTGATGGTACCTCTGCTTCCTTTGGACGAGAGACATTAGACTAGAATGGCACCTTGATGAATTGTCCCAGTATTTAATAAGGCGTAATTATTATATATTGTCACTCAAAGGCTTCTCCAAATGGAGGAATTAACATTACTCAAATGAGTTTATTTTCCTCTTTAGCCTGTCCAGCTTTAGTTGGAAACTGTCTCCCCTTAGAGGTATAACATTTGGCTATTTTCAAGCTATGTTTCAATGAATAACTAGCAGAAATTCAAATTAGATTTGAATTAAATTATTAAGTTATTAATTAAATTAAATTATTAACTTAAAAAAAGTTGAAGTATGGTCAGTAAAGCCTGACCATTTATTTTTTGCAAGATGTAGTTGATTAACTCACAAAAAACTCAAAAAAAGATTAAGAGATATCAAGCACCCAGGCCAACCAGGAAAATAAAAATCATTATGCCTTAGACATGGTAAGGATTTCCCAATTTATTGTATTTAAAAACTAAAGAAGTCAAGATGCTGAAGGAGTCTCAAAATGGGCATATCTATAGACTCACAAGGACTCAATGGTTAAGTCAAGACCAGAATAAAGAGTTCCTGACCTCCAATTAAATTTCTTTTTTAACTCCAGCACTGAATGCCAGCAGTTCCTTGCACTGTGAGTTATTGCCTTGAAATATTCCCTGTTTTAGTTGGTTTCTCTAGTTCTACAAGTCCAGCAAAAAGAAGATCATTGTAGACAAAGACTGCCACGCCCACCATGAATCTGTAAGATGTAACACTGTTGTTGTGGGTCATTAAGTCAATTCAGACCCATGGTGACCCTACAAGACAGAGTAGAGCTGCCCTATAAGGTTTTTTAGGTTGTAATCTTTATGGGAGCAGATTGTAGTGCCTTGCAAATCTAAGATGATCAACAGATATTTATCAAGTGGATATGATTAGGTGATTTTCCTTAAGAGAAGACAATAACATGAAAATCTTAAAAAGGGGACCAGTTTTATTTTGGGTTAAATTTTCATGGAAAAGCTGAAGTCTATCCCAGTTAACCTTATTTATTTGTTAAGAGAAGGCAAATCAAAACAAAACAAACATCTCTCCAGTACCTGTGGGACAGGGGTAAAGTAAAATAACAGAATCCTTAAATCACTTCAAGTCAAATCTCCTTTATTCAGAATATAAAGTAACCTACTCCCTTGTGATTCTATTGGACACTCTATTTCATGGAACATTTGTACTGCAGTCATAGTGACTCAGCTGAGCCAGTATTGTGGGCCCTGGAAATTACTGCAGAATTGTCAACAATTCAAGTTGCAAGGCATCAAGTATGCTTCACTTAAAGGAGGCACACCAGGTCCTTGGTTAGAAAATCACTTTAGTCACTGAATGGATGGCAGCAGGAATGGCTGAAGCACCATAGTCAGATGACATATAACTGAATCCTAAATATATTGTCTTCTAACTACGTCATCATCAAACCACTTCCTGTTCCTGAGGTTCAGTTTCCTTCATTTTTAAATACGCATATAAGGAAATATTTTCACAACTCCAAATCAATTATTTTAATATTCATTTACTTAGACCTTCCTTCCTCTCTTTTCTATGAACTTACTAAGTAAACTGTCATTTTGAAATCGAACAGCTAGACAGCTGCTTTTATCTGAATTGAAAATTTAGTGGAAAAGATGAAACCATGTATTTATGCCACATCTGAATTGATATAATTTTACATCTGTATCCACATTGTTATTCCCAAATATCTTGGTGCATTGGTAAATTTAGCAGCCAGAGTCGGGATGCCAGAGTAGAAATACAGATCTTATATCCCTATGTGTTGTTTTTTGATTAATGTGGATGGTAAATGGGAATTCCAGAAACTGGCTTCCAGAGTATTCATTTCTACTATAGTCTCACCACATCTCTAAGGCCAGAGTCCCTTGACTCAAAAGCTCCGGAGTTTATCAAACATAAGAGGCAGATATCAGAATCACTTGAACTCTCAGCATGAGAGGACAGAAGTAGGGTGATGGAATTATTAGCAGTAAGCTCTGTATTTCTAATTTTATTCAGAAGACTAAATTCTTTGGGTTCAAACTTGATACTTCTGGAATTTATCTGTCTTCTTTAAGGGACAGACCCCTGGAGCTTTCCTTAATTAAAACCTCATAACAACACTTATGCACCTTTAAGTATGCTTTATTATAAGCCCATCTGCCCAGGGATGTCTTAAAATCTGAGTTTCAGAGAAAAAATTCACTCATGCCAGTGTCCATCCCTCAAGGGGCACTCAAAACTGGTGAAGGCTAGAATTCTCTATTCATCTTACACTTAATGTAGGGACATATTTTAGATGTGAAGATGGGCTCAGCTTCCCCATTCAAAAAATAAGGGCCTGGATCTCATGAACATCCATCCCTTTAGGAAGATGAGATACACTTGGCACAGTTCTGTGAAAATAAGTTACCTAAATGATAAAAGCCATGTATAAGGTAATAATAGTATCGTTCCTCATTTACCCTCAAATCATATCCTCCAGACTCAAAATTTCATTCAAAATGAAAAACATATTCATTTTTTTTAATGAAAAAGAGAGAATTTCTTATGTAATGTTTTTCACTTATTAAAGGAGAGAAAATTAGTGGGACCTTTTGCAATGTTCCTGGACGAAAATAGAATAGACTGCATCAGACAGAGGTGGAAAGGCAAGACCTTCGGTTGCATGCCCCTGAAACATCCAAGTTCATATCCGTGGCCTGGTAACTTAATGACTCATATTTCATAATTCACATTTTCCCATCTCTGAAATCAGGAAGGATTTTGCAATTATTTGTGTTTTACAATTATAATTAGCAGCATTTCTTTTCTTTCCTATAAAGCTCTTAAAATCAATAATGTCTTAGATTTGACAAAATACAGTAATAGTACTTCTGAATACATTAAACTATCAATTAAAAAAAAAAAATTAGCTTGAGTTAAAACAAAACCAAACCCAGTTGCCCTTGAATGGATTCTGGCTCATGGTGACCCTGTGTATGTCAGAGTAGAACTGTGCTCCATAGGGATTTCAATGGCTATGATCTTTCAGAAACAGATTGCCAGGCCTTTCTTCTGAGGCACCTCTGGGTGGAGTCAAACCACCAACACTTCAGTTAACAGCTGAGCACTTAACCAATAAAGGCATCACAAACCTTTTTCTTGTAACCTTAGCTCACTTAATCTTTCTATTTTCTTCAGCATTTTCAACATACCTTCTTCAAACACCTCCTGGCATTGGTGGAAAGGTACTTCTCCAATCAATGCCCACCTGGGTATGGAAAGAAATGTAACTGAACACACATTCTTGTCTTGTCCTATTAGCCAGTTGAAATAAGACGGACATATAAAACCAATTGCAAGGGAAACAGAAAGTGAGAATTTATTGTTTGTGAAAACAAGCAGCAACTGTGGCCTCACGGCCAGAAAACCATGAACTCCCCCACAAGGTGAGCAGGGAGCTTTTATGTCCTTGAGTCCCTAGGGGGTAGAGATTGGCACCTGAAATCTGAAACCTTGATTCCTCCCATGCCCATATTTGGAGATCCGGGTTCTCCGTCACTCTGCAAAGGAAGGGACCTTTCACTTTGCAATGGGCTCAGGCACCGTGGTGTGCCGGAAAATATCTTCCTCTCCAGAGTTGCTCAGGTCCAGGGTCAGGTTGAGGGCACAGCGCTTCAGGTCCTGCTCATGCGCCAAGATACTGGTTCCCACCAGAGCAGGATTCTGGCACCAAATTCAAACTATGGTTAGGGCCCCCGCCTTGGTGGGGCTAAACCACAGTTAGAAACCCGGACTTGGCGGGCTGCGCGTGCGCGGGGAGGGGGCTTGGGGAGCGGGAACCATGTCGGAGCAGGGGAAGCCTTGGTAGAGGCTTCAGACAGACTAAGGTTAAATTTAGCAATCACCTAATAGAATTGTATCTCTGGCTTTACTAATGAGAAACAAGTACTGTATTAAAAGACCAGTAGGTCATAAGATGTCCATATTCTACATTCCATTTGCAGCTGGTTGTCTGTTAACAATAACTTTCACTGAGTTTCACCTCTCAGCCTCTGACCACCTTTCGGGTAAACTGATGAGCAATCAATCAGCCCATCCTGAATTCCTGTATTCAGGTGTCTTGTGATTGGAAATGACTCCACACAGAGAGGAATTACATGCTCCACAAATCTGAAAGGAACTCCTAATGGCATAATTAGCTGAAAGCTCTCGCCAGCCAACCCTGTTCCTTGGCCAATCATTTTATCAATATAATAAGAATTATGGTTCTTTTTTCAAAATATAAAAATGGTTTCTTACAATTGCCAAATGGTTAACTCTTAAAGAACCAGATTTTTTTTCACTTACTATTAGCAGCTTAAAGCCCTGTTTAACATAATCCTAGGTAGATTGCAAGTCAATGATTCTTCACATTGTGTGTATTCTGAAAATGCACTTTAATATATCCATTTACTTCACATATATTTACTGAGTATCACCCATGTGTGGGACATTGAGGACACAATATCAAACAAGACAGACCTTCCCCTTATGGCTCATAATCTAGCAGAGGAGACAGACAAGGAAAATGAGCATTTTAATAAGCGTGATGTTTGCTATGACAAGCAAAATTGCAGGGTGTTATGGAAGCACACAGCTCAATATGCACGCCTGAATAATTGTCACTCTGGATAACCGTGGCAAGAGATTTAGAGATGCCTGTGATTTAGGGTTGACAAGTACAAAAGGTGTGTACAAGGTAGAATAAATAGAAAGAAATAGTGAGCTCTAGATCTTGTCAATATAGCAGTGCCAAGGGATGATGTTTTGTTAAATTGCACCAAAGAAAACACTGCATATATTTTCAATGTACAATTACTTAAATTATATTTTGAGGGCAGCCTTGCCTTTTTTTTTTTTTTTTTGCCTATTTAGTCCTTGTGGAGCTGGAAATTGTGAACTAATCTGAACCATCATCATCATTATTATACTAGGTTTTAGCCAGTGTGTAGGTTGAATCCTCGAGGAAGTAGACACTGACATGAATTTGGATGTGGAAGCTGTTTATTGGGCAGTGAGTAAAGGTGGGAATGAGCAAGACTGAGCAGAAAGAGCTTCAGACCCAGACGCACAGCTAACAGTCTCAACAAAACCAAGGGAGATTACTTACAAGAGGAGTCCTGAGATGGGCACCAATGACCCATTCCTACTACCCCCACCTGTTCAGTCATTGCCTGGGGGCTGCCTTGGAAGAACCTGGCCTCGGCTTAACAACTTAGGTGGATTCTAATGGTGCTAAAACTGAAGGCACCAGGTAATTGTACTCTTTTTATCTGAGCAGTTCTTTCTTTAAGGGAGATATTAGTAGTAACTCTCCATGACTGCCTCACCCAAACTAAACTATTTTCAGTCCCTAAATTCAAAATGGCCTCCTTCACCTCTGGCCTTCTTCCTGAAATGTTCTCACAATGCTAATTTCTTGCTTAGGTGCCACTGGCCTAGGCAGTTTCCCCCAACCAGGTGAATTTTTCTTTCCACAGTACTTTCATATACATTTTCTCATTTGATTCTCACAATAATAAAATAAGACCAGGAGGTTAAAAAATGTCACATAGCTAGTTAGTGATAGAACAAGAAAAGTTCCCAGTTCTAGTCTAATGTCATTATCCCTTGAGTCATCATCAGGGTGAAAACAATGATATTCTAATTCTTTACATTCTTTTCCATTTATTAGTTGGAATATCTTTATAAAGGGACATTTTACCTAATGTACTATTCTAATATGCTATTTGTACTAAATAGGGTTGCTATGAGTCAGAACCAACTCGATGGCACCTAACAACTATTTGATTACTCAGTGGTACACTTCATATAGAAATATCTGTATAAATGTTTATTTCCCCCCATTATTTACCATTTTAAAAATAAGGACTTGATTTCCTCATCCTCCAAAAGTGGCTAATTAGTTGCTATTGTTGTTTTTTAACATCACTATAAACTCATGGAATTGTAGTTATTTGATTATATCTAGTCCAGTGAAGTCATTATTGAAACTCATATTGCCCCCCTTAGCCTGTGCAAGATCCTTGAAGTTGGTTTTTCAATCCTTTCGACTTAACTCTAGGTGGTAGTTCATAACTACCTCCCTCTCTAGAATAACAAGATATTCCAGTCTTGTTTCTCCATTTGCTCTAGTTCTGGATTCATCCATTTTTCCAAGATATCTTGGTTTCTTTTAGTGGGACATTCCATTTAAGACCATAATCTGTGTGCTAAGGCTCCTCATGGCTACAGGATTTTTCATTGTTTCTAGACCTTTTAAATGGACAGAACCAGATTACATTAGTTATCTATCGCTGCATAACAAGTTACCACAAATTTAGCCGTTTAAAACAGCAAACATTTATTACTTCACAGTTTCTGTGAGTTAGGAATCTGGGCCTGGCTTAGCTGGGTCCCCTGTTTCAATGTATTTCATAAGGCTACAATCAAGGTTTTGGCCAGGGCTTAGGTCCCATCTGAAGACTCAACTCTACTTCCAAACTCACGTATTTGTTGGCAGAATTCAGTTTTTCATGAGTTTGACTGAGGGCATCAGTTTTCAGCCTGCTATTGACTAAAAGTTGCCCTCAGTTCCTTGCTACATAGGCTGCTTACAACATGACAGCTTGTTTCATCAAAGTATGCAGGCTGAGAAAGCCATAGAGAGCATCTGTTGGCACAATGGAGGTTGCTATTTTTTGTAATCTAATCACAAAAGTGTTATCCCTTGATGTTAACATATATTATTTGTGAAGCAAGTGATGCAAGGGAAGAGGTTACACCAGGTCCTGAGTATCAGGAGACAGGGATCATTAGGAGGAGTCATCTTAGGCATCTGCATGCTACATAGATTAGCTGTACTTATATATTTAAATACATAAAAAAAAAAAAAAAGTAGCTCGTTAAATCATGCTACCAACTAAAATTCAGGGCTAGAGGGTTTTTACCTCTTCTATATGACACCTGTATATGCTTTCTTCTACAAAGCTAATCCTGATTCTTAAGGATGTAAGGAATGATAGATTATGCCATTTGATTCATTCTACATTAAACACACAACACCCACAGAATAACAAGATTAGTATTATCACCACCATTGTGATTACTAAGAGAAGTTTAGAACACATTTTTACATGTACTTCTCATCCCTCCTGTTCTGTAGTTTTACTTTATACACATTGTCTGAACATAGAACCATTGCCAACTACACTCGCTCTCCTTTAGCTCTACAAGTTTTGGCTTTCTTTTAACTTCTACAAGTCACAATTACTCAATCCCCATATCCATGCTGACAAAATTAAATTTTACTCAAGCCCTATGATCCTAAAAAACAACGATGGTTAATAAAATTCCCCCTCCCCCTTTGTGTCCTGCAAAGAACTGACCAAGACAACTTTAGTGATCTCCATAGCTTGACTAAACTCTAGACAGGCAGATTTCTCCCTGACTTCAGGCTCACCTAGATTTCCCTCTCACCCAGTCCCTTGCCTTATTCTGGAGCCTAACCAGAGTATCCCTTTTATCCTTCTCCATCTTTCTCCTTCCTCCTCATCTCCCGAGATCCAGGTATCTTATAACATCTCTTATAAGATCTCTCCCGAGATCTTATAACAAGAAAAGAAAGAATTCTGAGCCAAATGGCCCTAATTGCAAACTCCATAAATCTTTCATCCATCCCAGCAATCAACACCCCTTAACTTTCTCCAGTGTTTTTCTGCTAGCCCACCCCAGCTTTTAAAAACCTCTGTCTTTTGTTTCAGTGGAATTGAATTCAGACTTAGGTCCATTTCTCTCCCCATTGCAATTAACCAAACCAAAACCCACTGCCTGCGAGTCGATTCCGACTCATAGCGACCCTATTTGCCGTTGCAATAGTCTGCTCCTATTGAAGTGTTATTTTGCCCTCTTCAGTTAGTCCTTCCCCCATTCTTGTAATTTTTTTTTTGTTAAATAAAGTTGTCCTGATGTGTTTTCAAACTATCCAGTACAAATTTTTCTTTAACAATTCTTAGAACTCTAAAATGATGTCTTTTTAGTTATTTTGCTTGTGTGGAGCTTGTCCTCTAGTCAATTTCTGAGGAAGTGTTCACGGGAGCCATATTCTCTGAGCTCTTGGATGTTGGTAATTTTTTTTGTACACTTTATACTTGAGAGTCAGTTTTTTTTGGTAAAAAATTCTTGGTTCACATTTTCTTTCATTTCTTCTGGCATAAACTGTTATTGTCAAAATGCCTGATGACAGATCAATTTATTTCCCTTATGAGTCATTATGACTTTTTGTCTTAATGACCAAATAATTTTTCCTTTTTTTTTTTTTTTTTAAGTCTAGTGATTTTACAAAAATATGTTTTGGTGGTGATCATTCTGGGTTGATATTCTCAACTATGAAGGGTGATATTTCAATCTGTGATTTATTTATTTTTTTTTAATTTCCCAAAAGTTTTCTAAATAATGCTTCTTAGTATTTGTTCTATTACTGTGTTTTGATTTTCTTCTTCAGGGACTCTTATAAACCATTTTTTGCTTTGTTTTATTACTATTTTCCATACTTTTTACTTTAAAAAAAATCTTGTTTAACTCTTTTTTATTTTTATAATTTCCCCTTCACCTCTATTTTTAAGGCCTTATTTTATTTGCTCTTGTGTTTCTGGTAATTTACAATTCATGTGTCAACTTACTTTTATTTTTAATTTATACCTGTTATTTTATTAATTTGTGAACTTTTAATTTTTTTGTCTAATTTTCTTGTTATCTTTTATTTCATTTCGGAATAGCAGGTTACACTCTTGATTTATTCTGTGGGTGTATCTTTCTGGCACACTATTATTGACTATAGCTGTGTTATTCTGCCCCTTATTCTCTTTTTAGTCTTTCTTATACTTTTTTATGGAATTTGAGCTTCACGTTACCCACTGCTCATTTTTAGGCCAAATTATTCTACCTAAACTTTTAGAGGGAGATAATTATGCATGGTTCAGGATAGCTTTTCTAACTTCACATAATTTCCTGTTCTGCTATTTGGTGATGTATTGGAAGGAAAAAAAAAAAAAATGCAGCAAATTGCTTTCTGAGATTTCCTGACTGTTCTTTCTCGCCTTGATCTGGACTTTCTTTTTTTCTTCATATCTGTTGACCCTATTCTGCTCCATTGTGCTTCCACTCCTCAGTGTGTGGTGTTGCCTACAGGAAGCTTTGTCTGGCCAGTTTCAAGGGCTTATGTCATTCAGGCTGTTCTAGGTCCTATCAGAAGTTGCTGAGAACCCCTCACATTCTCCTGTTATTAGAGTGACAACCTCTCTCAAAGTTTCTGCTGTTGTTATCAAATTGGCCCAGAGATCCTTCTAATAAATGCCTGTTGGGTCTTTGGGAAATTTCCTATTATCTGGCCTATCAGATGCTCCATTGCTTCCATCTGTTTCTTCCTGGACACACTCTGATACCATGGTTGTGGATACTGGTGATTTGCCTTCCCTCACTGGGAGGTACTCTGTCACTTGATTTTGTCGTAAATGCTGTCATCTTTCTTTTTTAATGTTTAATTTCTGTAACATCTCCTTTAACAGTTTGCTTTTTGTGTTTACTTCATTTCTAAAGAATTCTAAAGAATTCCCATTTGGATTGCTTAAAAAAAAAAAAAAAAAAGTTTTTCCTGCAAAGAATTGATTGCTTGAAAATCTTCCAGTCCAGTCAACAATTTTTGATAGACTCTACATTTTTTTTTTTTCTTATTTACATTACCTATAATCCAATAAGAAGCCCTGGTGGGACAATGATTAAGCTCTCAACTGCTAACCTGAAAGGGTAGGTGGTTTGGACTCAGCAGCCACTCTGCAGGAGAAAATACCTGATGATGTGCTCCCATAAAGATTACAGCTTTGGAAACCCTGTGGCGCAGTTTTACTCCGTCATGTAGGGTTGCCAGTAGTTGGTATTCACGGCACACAACAACAACATAATCCAATAATGCATGAAATTCTTATATCCTCTTCTAATTGACCCTTAAGCCCCCAAATTCCTACTCTTTAATATCCAAAAACATCTTCCTGTGTTTCTCCACTGTTGTGTGTTTTAAAGTCCATATTATGGCTTGTTTTCCAAATAGCTGGCTATTTTATTTCAAACGGCTAGTTAAATAATAGGCAGTGGGATATTGTTACCTGAGTATTCACCTAGTCACTGAGTTTTATTGTTGTAAAAATGTGTAGGGAAGCAAAATTTGTCACAGTTAAAAAATACTAGTTAACTGAATAAACCAAAAATCCGTTGTCAGCGAGTTGATTCTGACTCATAGTGACCCCATGTGTTACAGAGTAGAACTGCCCCATAGGATTTCCAAGGTTGTAATCCTTATGGAAGCAGATTGCCTTTCAATTAGCAGCCAAGTGCTTAACCGTTGTGTCACCAGAAAAAACTAGCTAACTGAATATATGCGTTTGTGTGTCTGTTGTTTTGTATATTTCTTTTTCAAATACTTTTCCACCCTAACAATCCATTATAGTCCTCCCATTGTGTCACTTAGTTCAATTGTGTTTCACTCTTTCTCAAAATTTTACATATCTTTCAACTTTAAGTAAAAAATGGAGAAATAACTGACAAAGGTATTGATAAATGAGGATCTGAAAGAGTTAGGCTAGTTAAAAACTGTAGAAGAAATCATTGCCAAGGATGGTGATATAAAAAAAAAAAAATTCTTCAAAAGAAATATCAATATCAAAGATTTAAAAATGTCCTAGGAAAAATGATAAAATCTGCATATATGGTATTTGACAAAAATAACTTTTATTTTCTAGCTGTCAGGATCAAATAGTGATTGATGTTTTATTATGCTTTTACATAATTTTGTCAGAAAAATTATGATATTCACACCTGCCCCAATCAATACTTCTCCCCACTGGTTCTATGAAGTATTATATAGTTATAATTATAATGCAATTTTGTTACCTATGAGAGTTGAAAATTGATTTAACTTTTTCAGTCATTGTTCAAGATAAAATTCAGTCTTAACCCCATAATTTTAAACAAGTTTTTCGGCTTTACATGGATTCACTTAATGTTCTCCCTTTCATAATAATTAACCTTATAAAATGAGGACCTCCATATAAATCACTGATGTCCTATGTGACTTTTCTTTTAAAAAAAAGATAGGAATCTTCTGACAACCACTTCAATTTGACAATCTTCTGATGGTTAAAGTTCTTTTTGTTTAATATATTGAGTTTTTGGCTGACATGACAGATCTTGCTAGATCAGCTCTTTTTAAATTAAAGTTATAATTATGTAGATAGGACTTTAGTCCAGTACAGGATTGTTGTTTTTGTTAGTTGCCACCACACCTCAGATTATTGGGTGCTTGAGGTACTGGGACAATTGAGTCAAGTGTTTCCAAATCATAGGAGAATTGCCATACATGTTTGGTTTGGGCCTGATCATTTATATAAAGATCTCCAAAATCATAATTTGACAAATGTAACTTGAGCCAATGACTCTGAAATGTCCAGTCTAAATGGCTGAATGTTTCCTTTTTTATATTTTGTCAGGATCTGAGGTACGCGTGCATGCCTCTGTGTATACATCTGTGTATGTTTCTGATTTCAACATCACTGTTTTTCCTAGTGCCTCCAATTTGGCGTTTTTTGTGTTTATTCCTCTATTTTGGAAATTCAGCTCATGGCAACCCCATGTGTTACACAGTAGAACTCCATAGGGATTTTTTGGTCATAGTCTTAATGGAAGGAGATCGCCAGACATTTTCTTCCAAGGTACCACTGAGAGAGGAGTGACTTCAATTGCCAACTTCTTTTTTTTTTTTTTTTTAGGTTAGCAGTTGTGCACAAACAATTTGAGTCACATATATGCCTTAGATCTTCCTTTATCCCAGCCTCTCTATTTTCCCTGCCAGGTACATGCTGTCTTATGTACTATATGTGTGCTTCTCTCACATAATCATCTCATGTTCACCTACAAAGCTTTCTCAAAACTGCATCTGAAGGGCTAGAAGGTCATTTCCACTCTGTTCAGCATGTTCTCTGTCTTCCATTCATTTTACTAACTTTCAAATCCCCATTCTTTTGGGAAGTTCCCCCTAAGTAATTAAAAGAGCAGTAGTTATTTCTTTTTATATTATTTTATTTCTCTTTGTATTATATTTTCTTAATGCAGTAATACACATTCATGTATAATTCTACAATTATGTATGTACATACTTCCATGTGTATATATGTTATGTCATTTTTAAAATAGGGTTACTAGTCTTTTAGATTAGAAGTATAATACTACACAACCAGTGGATCTGGATTTTACTAAAAATTAAAAAAAAAAAAGAAATTGTATTATCCTTTACCCCATCAAAGGTCCTGTTAATAGTTTTGTAGTCACTTGAATGAATAAAACACAGAAATAATCCTCCTTAAAATTTCCTATTGAAATAATGACAGATATAATGGAAAACAGGCTCAAGATTCAAAAAGTTATTTAATACTAATATCCTAGGGAAATAAAATATTCTTTAAGACAAAATATGGCTATAATTTCTTTTGTCTTTTAAGGGAAGGTAGTTGTGGGTGGAATAATTGCTCGTAGCAGAAGATACTGGATATTGCTACCTTCTGTTTACAGAGCTGGATAAGGTTGGAAGCCATAACCAAGAATTTGATAATATTAAAAGATATATATATATATATAAAATTTATCCTCAGCCAGTTTTCTGTACTGTAGTGTTGGAGACTCTTTATTGGTATACATAGTTTTTAAGGCAGAGAAAAATTAAGGAGGTAATTTTCAGTCATGCAAAATGAGCCCTGAACCAAGCAGGAGATGGAAGGAGTTAATATTCACAACCACTCTACACTCTCAAGTGAAGTCTCTTCTTTAGTCAGAACTGCCTATAGGGCACTGACTGCTAGGGAACCCACAATTTGGGAGGGAGGGGCAGAAATTATCAAACAACATCATTAATAATACACGCAAGTAAAATTTTGCTGAAGATCATTCAAAAGCAACAGCATTGACAAGGAACTCCCAGAAATCCAAGCTGGCTTCAGAAGAGAACGTGGAATGAAGGATATCATTGCTAATGTCAGATGGATCCTGGCTGAAAGCAGAGAATACCAGAAAGATGTTTACCTGTGTTTTCTTGACTATGCAAAGGCATTTGACTCTGTGGATCATAACAAATTATGGATAACATTACAAAGAATGGGAATTCCAGAACATTTAACTGTGCTCATGAGGAACTTGTACATAGATCAAGAGGCAGTCATTTGAACAGAACAAGGGGATATTGCATGGTTTAAAGTCAAGAAAGGTGTGTGTCAGGGTTTTATCCTTTCACTATACTTATTCAATCTGTATGCTGAGCAAATAATCCAAAAATCTAGACTATATGAAGAAGAATGGGGCATCAAGATTGATGCAATATGCAGATGACATGAAAGTGAAGAGGACTTGAAACACTTACTGATGAAGGTCGAAGACCACAGGCTTTGATATGGATTACACCTCAACATAAGGAAAACAAAAATCCTCACAACTGGACCAATAAGCAACATCATAATAAACAGGGAAAAGACTGAAGTCAAGGGTTTCGTTCTACTTGAATCCACAATCAACACCCATGAAAGCAGCAGTCAAGAAATCAAATGGCACATTGCGCTGGGCAAGTCTGCTGCAAAAGACCTCTTTAAATTGTTAAAAAGCAAAGATGTCACTTTGAAGACTAAGGTGTGCCTGACACAAGCCATGGTGTTTTCAGTCGCTTCATAAGAATGCGAAAGCTGGACAGTAGATAAGGAAGACCAAAGAAGAATTGACACCTTTGAATTATGGCATTGGTGAAGAATCTTGAATATACCCAAACCCACATACTGCAAAAAGAATGAACAAATCTGTCTTGGAAGAAGTACAGGTAAAATGCTCCTTAGAAGCAAGGATGGCGAGACTATGTCTCACATACTCTGGACTTGTCACCAGGAGGGATTCGTCCCTGGAGAAGGACATCACGCTGGGTAAAGTTGAGGGTCAACAAGAAAGAGGAAAACCCTCAAGAGATGAATTGACACAATGTCTTCAACAGTGGACTCAGGCATAACAAGAATTGTGCGCATGGTGCAGGACCAGGCAGTGTTTCGTTTGGTTGCACATAGGGTTGCTATGAGCGGGAACCAACTTCATGGCACCTAACAACAACAATAGCAATGATATATCAAAGGCTTCACTTCCACAGTTTTTATCACTACAATTCCCCTCGTATTTCTAAAACATCTGATACACTTGACTTGCCGGTTCATTCCTTCTATTGGATAGATCATCCCAATTAATCTCCAGGTGAGGATTAAAATTGTAGCACTATCATTTGCCACGGGCTATTCATGCTTCCTGCTAGCCACATTCCACGTATCACCACTGATGAAGTGCTTATTGTTGGTGAGCTAAAAGGTTGATCCTGCTCCAAAATTCTATTTTCTGGACTATTTCTGCTACCAATTATCTCTTGCCAGGTTTCCTAGAGAGCAAACTTTCAACTAAATAATAAAAAGAAGGAAATTTATTAAGGGCGCACTCTTGAGATCAACATAGTTGGTGAGTGAAGGAAGCAGGATTCAGATGAGGTATTAGTTGAACTGTGATAAAGTTGAGGCAAAGTCCTCAGCTGATTATACAAGGATAACTGGAGCAGAGATGATTTTTTTTTTTTTTGAGTTATTCCAAATTGAAAAAAGTGGACCAAGACTTTATTCCCAGACTGTTGTCTTCAGTCAAGGCCATGTACCAGACGGGGGCTCAGTTAAGAGCTATCAGCAGTTTCAGCAATGAGCATTTCAACCTTGAAGAATGTGTACTGGGGGGCAGGGAGGAGGATTACTTCAACCACATCCACATTTTAGAATCATAATCATTTAATTTTCTTTGTGTTATTTCTTCTCTTCTCCCTCCCCTGCTCTTTTCTCTCTTTCACTCCTTCTCTCTCATTTACTCACTATAGTCTTTACTGGGGTCCCTGTGTAGTGCAAACAGTTAATACTGGACTGCTAAAGAAAAGGTTGGCAGTTCGAGTCTACCCAAAGTACCTTAAAAGAAAGGCCAAGTGATCTACTTCTGAAAAACCAACCAATAAAAACCTTACAGAGCACAGTTCAACTCTGACACACATGGGGTCACCATGAGTCAGAAAAGACTCCACAGCAACGTTGTTTTTTTTTTTTAAATAATTTCTTCCAAAGTACTGGGCATAATCTGAAGTTTAATTGTATATCTTATCCATTACCTGAATGTAATATTCCATCAATATTTTAAAAAAATAGGACATTTCTATGACTATGATATAAACATGGGGAATTCCATATGGAAGTATGAAGGCAAGATGATGATATAAGAAAGGAAGTTGGAAAAAGGGTAGTATATATGCCCTTTCCAACAAATGGCACACATTTTGCTGACAGACTTATGCCCCTAACCAATTCACTTACTAGTAGAATTTAATGACATTTCTGAAAAAAAATGGATGTTTTATAATGCTTAAAATATTATCTCTGACCGGGAAAGAGAAATAAGCCTCTCTGATTTCTGTAACTTATCTTTGGAAGGCGAGCCATTTGACAAATCTATGAAAATTATTTTCTCAAATAACCAGGATAAATCACAATCTTTTATTTCTCTCCTCTGCTGAGGTTGTTACTGCTGAGTGTATATGTTCTCCTTACATCATTTCTCACACTGAGAACAGCAGAGATTCCAATGTCAAACAAATTTAAAAAATAAAATTTTAATTTTATTGCATTTATTGCATGCATCTGTAGAGTAATTTATTTTCAGATGCCAGATGCCCATCATTCTTTTTTCTCAGCTCCATTGGTAAAGTTCTGAAACCTGTATCTTTGGTATTTAAGCACCTGCCTTATCTTTGATCTTAATTTATCCTTTACTTGTTTATGTATCCTGCTATTTTTTTCCCCTTCACAATTCCCAGTCACTCATTTTTGCTAAAATTTTTGTTTCTCTACTGCTATGACTCATATATTGATTTAAAAAATGCTGGTGGAGATGGACTTTTTCTCCCTGACAACATGAGGAGCCCTGCTGACATGTTCCCTAGTAAGACTGGTAAAAACCACAATAACGACCACTTAAAGCCCCTAGGCAAGCAACAAATGAAGAAACATCTCTTCAAGAATTGTGAAAATTAAATAAGAATGGAAAGAAGTTGTGTTATTTGAACCAAGACTGATCCCTACCAACCCCTTCCCAGTTCATGTAGGTGGAGACTCTTCTCCAGGCAGCTACAGGAGTCAAATAGATGACTTCTGTAGAAAGAGATGATGGAGAAGCTCAGTATCATCAATCAGAATGAGGCCACGGGCCAACTGTGGAACAGACAATCAGTTGCTCATATGCAAGTACAAGGTGAAGCTGAAGAAAATTTTAAAAATTTCATGAAAGCTAAAGTACCACCTTGAGTATATCCCACCTGAATTTACAGACCATTTCAAGACTCGATTTGATCCATTGTACACTAATGACCAAAGACTAGATGAGTCATGGGATGACATCAAGGACATCTTACATGAAGAAAGTAAAAGGTCGTTAAAAAGGCAGAAAAGAAAGAAAATACTAAAATGGATGTGAGAAGACGCTCTGAAACTTGCTCTTGAATGTAGAGTAGCTAAAGCAAAAGGAAGAAATGATGAAGTAAAACAGCTGAAGAAAAGATTTCCAAGGGCAGCTTAAGAAGACAAAGTATTATAATGAAATGTGCAAAGACCTGGAGTTAGAAAGCCAAAAGGAAAGAAAATGCTCCACATTACTCAAGTTGAAAGAATGAAGAAAAATTCAACCCTCAAGTTATAATTTTGAAGGATTCTTGGGCAAAATATTGAACAATGCAGGAAGCATCAAAAGGAGATGGAAGGAATACACAGAGTCATTGTACCAAAAAGAACTGATCGACATTCAGCCATTTCAGGAGGCAACATATGCTCAGGAACCAATGGTACTGAAGGAAGAAGTCCAAGATGCACTGAAGGTAATTGCACACACACACACAAAAAAAAAGGCCCCAGAAATTGACCGAATGCCAATTAAAATATTTCAACAAGTGGATGCAACCCTGGAAGCACTCACTTGTCTATGCCAAGAAAGTTGGAAGATAGCTACCTGGCCGACTGACTGGAAGGGATCCATATTTGTTCCCATTCCAAAGAAAGGTGATACAACAGAATGCAGAAATTATCAAACAATAGCATTAATATCACATGCAAATAAAGTTATGCTAAAGAAAATGCAAAAGGGGGTGCAGCAGTACATCGACAGGGAACTTCCAGAAATTCCAACTGGATTCAGAAGAGGACACGGAATGAGGGATATCATTGCTGATGTCAGATGAATCTTCGTTGAAAGCAGAGAACATCAAAAAGATGTCTACATGTGTCTTATTGACTATGCAAAGACATGCAACTGTGTGGATCATAATAAATTATGGATAACATTGCAAAGAATGAGAATTCCAGAACACTTAATTGTGCTCATGCAGAACCTGTACATAGACCAAGAGGCAGTCACTCAAAACAAGGGGATACTGCATGGTTTAAAATCATGAAAGGTGTGCCTCAGGCTTTATCCTTTCACCATAGGTATTCAATCTGTATGCTAAGTAAATAATCCCAGAAGCTGGACTATATGTAGAAGAATAGGGCATCAGGATTAGAGGGAGACTCACTAACAACCTGCATTATGCAGATGACACAACCTTGCTTGATGAAAGTGAAGAGGACTTGAAGCTGTTACTGATGAAGATCGAAGACTACAGCCTTCAGTATGGATTACGCCTCAGCATAACGAAAACAAAAATCCTCAAAAATGGACGAATAAGCAAAATCATGATAAATGGAGAAAAGATTGAGCTTGTCAAGGATTTCCTTTTACTTGGATCCACAGTCAATGTCCAGGGAAGCAGCAATCAAGAAATCAAATGACACTGCATTGGGCAAATCTGCTACAAGAGAACTCTTTAAAGTGTTAGAAACAAAGATGTCACTTTAAGGACTGAGGTACACCTGACCCAAGCCATGGGTCACCTCATATGCTTGTGAAATCTGGACGATGAATGAGACCAAAGAAGCAACATTTTTGAATTACGGTGTTGGCGAAAAATATTCAGTATACAATGGACTGCCAGAAGAATAAATCTGTCTTGGAAGAAGTACAGCCAGAATGCTTCCTAGGAGGGAGGGTAGTAAGACTTCATCTCATTTACTTTGGGTATGTTATCAAGAAGTTCCATTCCTTGGAGAAGGACATCATGCTTGGTAAAGTAGAGGATCAGTGAAAAAAAGGAAGACCCTTGACAAGGTAGATTCGCACAGTGGCTGCAACGAGGGGTTCAAACATAGCAACAGTTGTGAGGATGGTGCACAACAAGGCAGTGTTTCGTTCTGTTGTGCCTGGTGTCACTATGAGTTGGAACTGACTTGATGGCACCTAATAACCACAGCAACAAATAATTAGAAAATCAATCCATGCTCATGGATTGACTTAATATTATTAAGATGGCAATACTCCCCAAACTGATTTACAGAATCAGTACAGTCCCAATCAGAATTCCAGCTGACTTCTTTGTAGAAATTTACAAATTGATTATAAAATTCCTATAGAATTTCAAGGACTCAGAATATTCAAAATAGTGTTGAAAAAGAAGAACAAAGAAGGAGGACTCATACAATCCAGTTTCAAAAGTTACTTTAAAATGCACCTACTCCACACTTAACCTCTCTCTCATTATCTGACGTTTCATATTTATGACAATATTAAAAACATCTATCATCCAAGTATTCTGTGCATTAATAATGTATGTCTGGCAGTAACAAACATCTGGGTGCGAGCAAGAATAATGCTGGCTGTATGGTTAAGGTTATGTGTCAACTTCACTGGGCCTTGATAGTCAGTGGTTTGGCAGTTGTGTAATGATGTAATTTGGCAGTTACGTAGTGATGTAGTCATCCTGCGTGTTGTGATCTGATGTGGGCATGCTTCATTTTTGCATAACACTGATTTTTGCATAATGGCCTGGTCTTTGGAACCTAACCATGTCGATAAGTGAGGAGTGGATGCAATGGTAATCAATACAATGTGGCACTGGAACAAGAATAGACATATAAATCAATGAAACAGAGTTGGGAGTCCACATATAAGCCTATATATCTATGGTCAACCATTTTCTTAGCACAAGGGTGCTAAGACCATCCAGTGAGGAAGGAGTAGCCTTTTCAATAAACGATGTTGGGATAAGTGGGTAGCTGTACAAAAAAGAATGAATTTGGACCCTTGTCTCATGACATGTGAAGTAAAAATTAATTCAAAATGAATCAAAGGTCTAAATGTATGAGCTAAAACTATACAGCTCTCAAAATAAAACACAGCTGTAAATCTCCATCCAATATTAGGCAAAAGATTCTTAGATATGACACCAAAAACACGAGAAACAAAGGGAAAAAAACAGATAAATTCAACTTCATCACGATTAAACTCTTTTGTTTTTCAAAGGACACTATCAAGAAAGTGGAAAAACAACATGAAAATGGGAGAAAGTGTTTCCAAATCATATGTCTGACAATGGGCTTGTATCCAAGATACACAGAACTCTTATATCCAATATGCAAAGAATATGTAAGGAACTATTATGACTTAATAGTAGAAAGACAAGCAATCCAATTAGAAAATGAGCAAAGGAAATGAATAGAAATTTCACTTCATTGAAGATACACAAATGGCCAATAAGCACATGAAAACATACTTGATGTCATTAGTCATCAGAGAAAGGCAGATAATAAGTTTTGGTGAGGATATGGAGAAATTAGAACTCCCATAAACTGCTGGTGGGAACGTAAAATACACAGCTGCCTTTGAGAACAGTGTATCCATCCATTCCTCAAATGATTAAATACAGAGCTGCCATTTGACCTAGAAATTCCACTCCTAGGTGTATATTCAAGAGAAATGAAAACATACTGCCACACAAAAAGTTGTATAAGAATTTTCATAGCAATATCATTCATAAAAACCAAAGGATGAAGACATCCCCAAAGTCTATCAACAGAAGCATGAATTAACAAAATGTGGTATATTAATACAATTGGATTTTGTTTGACAATAAAAAGGAATGAAGTTCTGATACACGCTACCATATGACCTATTATATCTTTTTTGCAAGTGGAAGTCTTTCCCTGGACGTTTCTCAATCTAGTCTGGCTGGCTATCTTTGCTTTTAACTAAAGAGTTAAGTCTGTTTATACGGACCATGATTATCAGTATATTTTTGATTTATAATTTCAATTTTATATAGATGTGTTTTGTTTTTGTTCTGCTTTTCTATATTAATGTTATCCTTGTCTTGATTACATGAATGGGTATAATTTATTGAGTGTTTATATTAGTTTCCTTGCTTACTTTGATTTATAAAAATATTATTACTCTCATTTTGATTTCAAACACAAATATTTAACTTAGATGGTAAAGTAGAAGGGTGTCTATTGAACACACATCAGCTAATTCTTTTTCCACTATACCTTAATAAAATAAAAATAAATGAAGTTTAAAAGTCAGACCTTCCCATATGAAAAGCAATATTAAACCCACATATCCTCTGAAAATGCAGTACAAAAGATATTATGAACTAATCACAAGGTTATGAAAGTGCTTTTGAGTGGCCATCTGGTAAATTAGAAGTGATCTGATGTTTCTTTTGTTTCATCTCAAATCTAGTGAGAAAGTAGACAAATGGTGGGAAAAAGCATAAAAACGTACATACTCTTGTAACTAAATCAAGTTCTCTAAAAAGTGTTCAACTCCAAGTGTTTAAAACCTTATGTTTTACTCTCAAGTTGGAAAAAAATATTCCATATTCTGATGTTGTTTCTAAATATGTCTTAAAATATATTAATTTGTCATAGAGGTCATGATTCTTTTAAACAGATCCTTTTGTATCAGTAGAGAAATAAAGGGAGACAAGAGAGTCCACATGAGGCAAGTTTTCAATAAGTGCTAATCAGCAAATCAAGGTAGAGCCTCTCAGGAAAAAGGCTGAGACTAAGAACGCCAAAACAACAACCCACTGCCACTGAGTCCATTTCAACTCACAGAGACCTTATAGACAGAGTAGAACTGCCCCATAAGGTTTCCAAGGAGTGGCTAATGGATTTGAACTGCCAACCTTTTGGTTAGCAGCCATAGCTGTTAACCACTGTGCCACCAGACTAAGAAAAATTATATCATATTCTTTAGGTTTGAAAGTAAGGATGGTCAACAGGGGTGGTTTATCTCCTGGGCACAGAGTGGGAGGGAAAGCTTAAATTCTAGTGTTAAGTTGAACCGTATGAAATTGCTATTACAGCAGGTTAAAATGTTCAAATATCTGCATTTTAAAATGGTTCAACCTTGTGGTTTATCTACAGATTCTTTTGAATTTTGATGTAAATGACCAAATCATTGGTGACTTGACACAACTTATTTCTTTCAACTCAGTGATTACATTTTTTAATTTATTTTGGTTGCCTTACTCCAGTATCTATGACTTTCAGCACAGTGCATTATAGAAGTAGTAGCAGACATCCTTGTCTTGTTCCCAATGTCAGGGAAAATGTTTTCAACATTTCATCAAAACATGATATTGGCTTCATCTACCCTGAGACCAGAACAACTAGATGGTGCCCAGGTACAACTACTGACTGTTCTAATCAGGGTCACAATAGATGGACCAGGATAGAATGGGAGAAAAACATGGAAAGAACATCAAATTCCTAAAGACAAACAAACACTACAGATCTACTGGACTGGTTGAGAGTGGAGGTTTCCCCAAGACTATTGCTCTGCCCTGAGATACTCTTCAGACCTTCAACCGAACTAACCCCTGTGTTCAACTTGTAGCTAAATAACAAATTGGTTCAAAAAATAATGAATATCACCCATAAGTACTGTGCTCTTTTTTTAAAAAATCACCTTTATGAAACCAAATGATCGATAATTACTTTAAAGCAAATATGAGAATGTAAGGAAGCAGGGAAGCTAGATTAATGGAAATGAAACAACCAAAACAGAAATGATGAAAATGTTCATGCATTGTGAAACATGACACGCAACCAGTGTCACTGAACAACTTGTGTAGAAATTGTTGGACAGGAACCTAAACTGCCATGTAAACCTTCACCAGAATCACAATAAAATATTATTTTAAATAAATAAGTAAAAATAACCACCATGAATCATGGAAAATATATGATATTCTCTGTAGGTTTTAAAAGATATTTTTGTCAAATTAAGGGAACTTCCTACTATAACTCCTAAGAGTTTTTTCTTTTTTTTAAATCAAGGATACATGCTAAATTTTAAGTAATGCTTATATAATTTTGTTACACTACAAGATTTATTCTGTTTTATTTTGATAATTGCTTTGATAATTAAATTTGCAATCTTGAAATAGGTACATTCACTATGATCTATATTTTCTGTATTTCTGGATACAATTGCTATTATATTGCTTAGAAGTTTTGTGTCTATGTTTACAAGAAGAATTTTCCTCTTACTTAACTTGTATGTAAAGTCGTTGTAAGATTTTGGTACCAAGGTTATGCTGGCCTACCAAAATAAACAGAAAGTACAAATTACCAATATCAGAAATAAAGTGTCAGGACCACAGAGGCTACAAACTTGAAAGAGATAGCGAAAGGATATTTTTAACAACTTTACAACAATGTTTTTTTCCTTTAATAATTTACAAAAAAAAAAAATACTCTTGACAAACAGAACAATATTAACACAAGAAGAGTTAGGAAACTTGGATAGTTCTTTATCAGTGCTTTTGAAACTGTAATTAATAAAAAACTTTCCAAGAAGAAAATTTCAGAAATGGTAGGCTTGACCAATGAGTCCTTTCAAATGCTTTTGAGAAACAATGCCAATCTTACACAAACTTTTCTGGAGACTAGAAAATGAGTTGAGGATACTATAAGTTTAGGAGGTAGCAACATTCCAAGATAAGAGAAATAATAGGCTTTAAACATGGAGATGAGTGAATGAATAGATGAACTGAAAACAAACTATACTGTGTTCAAATTTGAAAATTCACGATATAGAAGACATAGCAAAGATAAGACAATAATATGTTGAGTGTTGATATTCATATCTACGAACTGAGAATAATCACATTTCTATAAACCAAAAAAAAAAAAAAAAAAAACCCAAACCTGTTGCCTTCCAGTCAGTTCTGACTCATAGCAACCCTACAGGACAGAGTAGGACTTCCCCCTAGGGTTTTCAAGGAGCACCTGGTGGATTCAAACTGGCAACCTTTTGGTTAGCAGCTGTAGCTCTTAACCACTATGCCACCAAGGTTTCCAATTTATACATATAACAGGTCAAATTATAAGACTCTCTATGCCAGTTATTAAGATATTGTCTTTCAGCTCCAAACCCACCTTTCTATAAACTAATTTAAGACACTAGGCTGGGACTCTGAAAATCTTATTTGTGCATCTCCAGCTGGCTGTATTTTAGGCTCTGCCGATAAGAAGACCTAGAGGAATTCTTCAAAGCTGGAGAAGAAAGACTCTTTCCCCTTTTTATTTTCTTCCTGCCTGCTTTCATTATGTTTGCTTCAGAGTCACCCTGCTTCTTAACCATGACAGTAGTAGTTCTTTCCTATAGCAGCAGATCAATATATTTTGCAGCTCTTCCAATATCTTGGCTTAAGAGTTAACTTGAACTCCCTGCCAAGAAATATCAGCATGGGTGCTGATTCTCACACCTCAGAAGTTGAGGTCCCAATTCCACAGGGAACCCCCTCTAATCTCTGTTGTATCAGCATCAGCCTATCAGTGCCCCCTACTAAGATGTCGAAGTTTCAGCTCTTCTGGTAGCCTTCTCTAAGTTTCTAACTTTTAATAAATCAAACCTTTTCCCTTTGTCCCCCCAGTCCCTAAGGAGGATAGTTTCTTCTTGCAGTTCTTATCTCAGGGATAACTTAAAACCAACCAAACCAAACCCACTGCAGTTGAGTCGATTCCAACTCATAGCAACCCTATAGGACAGAGTAGAACTGCCCTATAGAGTTTCCAAAGAGAGCCTAGGCAGATTCGAACTGCTGTCCCTTTGGTTAGCAGTTGTAGCACTTAACCATTACACCACCAGGGTTTCCGGGATAACCTACAGTCCTGGTTTTACCTTCTGTTAGTTTATGTCTTCATACCTAACTTAGCAATTCTTTATATTAATTTTTCTCTGTTCAAACAATAGGTTGGTTTCTGTCTCCTGACTGAACCCTGAATGAAATACTATACAAAGGGGAAAAATTATAATGAAGGTAGAAATAGCTATTACACTAGACATTGGAACTATAAAACTAAAGCAAGGAACAGATATTTAATAGAAATAAACCAACAAACAAATAAATAAAATGTAAGGAAGTTAAGAAAAAAAAAAAAAAAACTCATGGTTAAAAAACTTAGGCATTTCAGAAGAAATGAGAAGATAAGATTGTGAATATATGTATGCATAAGAGTTGAGTTGATTCCGACTTGTAGTGACCCTATGGGACAGGGTAGAACTGTCCCATAGGGCTTCCAAGGGGCAGCTGGTGGATTCAAACCATCGACCTTTTGTTTAGCAGTTGTAGCTCTTAACCACTTAGCCACCAGGACTCCCATGAATAACTACAAGCTATTTTTCTTTTTCAAAATTAACAGTTTTTTCTTAGGGTAAAATATTTTGTACACTAACGGAAATCAAAAAAAGTATTGTGTGTGTTCAAAATCAATAAATGTGTAGGAAAAAAAGTTGCATGAACTTATAATGGTTTTTAAGTACAAATAAATCAATAATATTCCCATGAAGTATGTCAGTATTACTGGCAAATGCATTGCTTTTTTTCTTTTCCTTTTTTCTGATGCTGTACTTTTTATTGTGCTATTGGCTTCTCTGTAATATTGAATGCCACATTTACTTAATAAGGAGAGTTCTAGTCAATGGCTTGAATCACTGCAATGAATCTTCCAATATTTATTATTACTATTAAAACATATTTGCTTGTTCACCAGAAAAAGACAAATAAAAAAAATTAGAGCAGAACTAAATGAAATAGAAAACAGAAAAACAATTGAAAGAATTAACAAGACTAAAATCTGGTTCTTTGAAAAAATCAACAAAATTCATAAACCATTGGCCAAACTGATAAAAGAAAAACAGGAGAGGAAGCAAATAACCCAAATAAGAAATGAGATGGGTGATATTACAACAGACCCAACTAAAATTAAAAGCCTCATATCAGATTACTATGAAAAACTATACCCAAATTTGAAAACCTAGAAGAAATGGATGAATTCCTAGAAAAACACTACCTACCTAAACTAACACAAACAGAGGTAGAACAAATAAATAGACCCACAACAAAAGAAGAGATTGAAAAGGTAATCAAAAAACTCCCAACAAAAAAAAACCCTGGTCCGGATGGCTTCACTGCAGAGTTCTATGAAACTTTCAGAGAAGAGTTAACACCATTGCTACTGAAGGTATTTCAGAGCATAGAAAAGGATGGAATACTACCAAACTCATTCTATGAAGCCACCATATCCCTGGTACCAAAACCAGATAAAGATGCCACAAAAAAAGAAAATTATGGACTTATATCCCTCATGAACATAGATGCAAAAATCCTCAACAAAATTCTAGCCAATAGAATTCAACAACATATCAAAAAAATTATTCACTATGACCAAGTGGGATTCATACCAGGTATGCAGCGATGGTTCAACATTAGAAAAATAATTAATGTAATCCATCATATAAATAAAACAAAAGACAAGAATCACATGATTTTATCAATTGAAGCAGAAAAAGCATTTGACAAACTTCAATACCCATTCTTGATAAAAACTCTCAGCAAAATAGGAATAGAAGGAAAACTCCTCAACTGATAAAGGGCATTTATACAAAGCCAACAGCCAACATCAACCCAAATGGAAAGAGCCTGAAAGCATTCCCCTTGAGACTGGGAACCAGACAAGTGTGCCCTTTATCACTGCTCTTATTCAACATTGTGCTGGAGGTCCTAACCAGAGCAATTAGGCTAGATAAAGAAATAAAGGGCATCCAGATTGGCAAGAAAGAAGTAAAATTATCTCTGTTTGCAGACAACATGATCTTATATACAGAAAACCCAAAGGAATCCTCAAAAAAACTACTGAAACTAATAGAAGACTTCAGCAGAGGATCGGGATACAAGGTAAACATACAAAAATCAGTTGGATTCCTCTACACCAACAAAAGGAACATCGAAGAGGAAATCACCAAATCAATGCCATTTACAGTAGCCCTCAAGAAGATAAAATACTTAGGAATAAACCTTACCAGACATGTAAAAGACTTACACAAAGAAAACTACAATACACTTCTGCAAGAAACCAAGAGACCCACATAAGTGGAAAAACATACCTTGTTCATGGATAGGAAGACTTAACATTATAAAAATGTCTATTCTACCAAAAGCAATCTATACATTTAATGCAATTCCAATCCAAATTGCAACGACATTTTTTAATGAGAGGGAGAAAAAAATCACCAACCTCATGTGAAAGAGAAAGAGGCCCTGGATAAGTAAAGCATTACTGAAAAAGAAGAACAAAGTGGGAGGCCTCATTCTACCTGATTTTAGAGCCTATTATACCACCACAGTATTCACAACAGCCTGGTACTGGTACAACAACAGATACATGGACCAATGGAACAGAATTGAGAATCCAGACATAAATCCATCCACATATGAGCAGTTGATATTTGACAAAGACCCCAAAACAGTTAAATGGGGAAAGGACAGTCTTTGTAACAAATGGTGCTGGCATAACTGGATATCCATCTGCAAAAAAATGAAACAAGACCGATACCTCACTCCATGCACAAAAAAGAGCTCAAAATGGATCAAAGGCCTAAATATAAAATCTAAAACGATAAAGATCATGGAAGAAAAATTAGGGACAGTGTTAGGAGCCCTAATACATGGCATAAATAGTATACAAAACATTATTAAGAATGCAGAAGAAAAACTAGACAACTGGGAGCTCCTAAAAATCAAACACCTATGCTCATTCAAAGACGTCACCAAAAGAGTAAAAAGATTACCTACAGACTGGGAAAAAATTTTTAGCTATGACATTTCTGATCAGCGCCTGATCTCTAAAATCTACATGATACTGCAAAAACTCAACTGCAAAAAGACAAATAACCCAATTAAAAAATGGGCAAAAGATATGAATAGACAGACACTCCACTAAAGAAGACATTCAAGTAGCTAACAGATACATGAGGAAATGCTCATGATCATTAGCCATTAGAGAAATGCAAATCAAAACTACAATAAGATTTCATCTCGCTCCAACAAGGCTGGCATTAATCCAAAAAACACAAAACAATAAATGGTGGAGAGGCTGTGGAGAGATTAGAACACTTATACACTGCTGGTGGGAATGTAAAATGGTACGCCCACTTTGGAAATCGATTTGGCATGCCTTTAAAAAGCTATAAATAGAACTACCACATGATCCAGCAATCCCACTCCTTGGAATATATCCTAGAGAAATAAGAGCCTTTACACGAACAGATACATGCACACCCATGTTTATTGCAGCACTGTTTACAATAGCAAAAACGTGGAAGCAACCAAGATGCCCATCGACAGATGAATGGGTAAATAAATTATGGTGTATTCACACAATGGAATACTACTCATTGATAAAGACCAGTGAGGAATCTGTGAAACATTTCATAACATGGAGGAAGCTGGAAGGCATTATGCTGAGTGAAATTAGTCAGTTGCAAAAAGACAAATATTGTATAAGACCACTATTATACCACCACCAACCCCTATTATAAGAACTCAAGAAATAGTTTAAACAGAGAAGAAAATATTCTTTGATGGTTATGAGAGGGGTGAGGGAGGGAGTGTGGGAGGGGGTATTTACTAATTACATAATAGATGAGAACTACTTTAGGTGAAGGGAAAGACAACACACAGTACAGGCGAGGTCAGCACAACTGGACTAAAAGAAAAGCAAAGAAGTTTCCTGAATAAACTGAATGCTTTGAAGGCCAGCATAGCAGAGGCAGGGGTCTGGGGACCATGCATGAAAATTTAGTTGGAAAGAGACAGAACATGAGATAATCATGGGAAGTAGTATCATTTTGTTTATTGGCAAATGTACTGATTTTCAGCTAAAAAAAAAAAACTTGCCTGTTAAAATTACACAGGGAGTTAAAAAAAAAAAAAATGGCTGCATCTAAACCACAGATTTTCCTTCAAATTGGCTTGTGTCAGAGTCCATTATAACAGGCATTTTTACAAAACTCTCCAGGGAGTCTGGTAGTCCTGTTGGCACAGTGGTTAAGTGCTCCTCTGCTAACTGAAAGGTCTGCAATTGAAACCCATCAGCTGCTCTGCAGGAGAGAAATGTAACAATCGACTTTCCTAAAGATTACAGCTTTGGAAACCCTATTGGGCAGTTCTACTCTGTCCTATAGGGTCACTAGAAGTTGGAATAGTCTCTACCATCATGGGCTTGTTAAAAATAATCAAAACTCAACAAAATTTGAACATAAGGTTTATTCTGAGCAGTTATTCTACATACATATAATGAGATAATTTTGATTCCAGAAAAAGCTAATGGCTGGAAGAAGCTAGTTACAATGAGGCTTATAAAGAAAAAAGGAGGGAGAAATACAGAAGATGAACCATTGACTGAGCTTAACATGATTGATTGAACTCTGCCCTCTGTCTTTTACTGAGATCAAAGAGATACCAGGTCACAAGATGATCTCTGCCCCTTCACTCAACCATATCTTTTCAATTTCAACTTCAGCAAGCCTGGCTTCGAACAGGAAGGGAAGGATTTGCAACTTTGGGTGAGAGAAAAACAGCTGGCAGGATTAAGTCTGGTCAGGAGTTTCTTTAAAGTAAATGGTTGGTTTCGTGAGTATGAAAATCCCAAAATCAAAGTCAGATATCTGCTATAATTTCTCTCTTTGACAGGCCCCAGGAAGTCTAATATTTTGTCAGTGTGTAGCCTCACTGGAGTTATGTCCTGAATAAATCCTTGGAGACGGATTGATTATGACTGCTAAATTGAGATTCGAGGAGATTAGAGTGTACTGACTATTCTACATTATTTTACAGAAGATCCCTTGCAAAACAATTGTCAAATTTGTATTGTGCATATGAGTTTAAATTAATCAAGAACACATATACTGATGTGTTGGGGAACAAGTAATCTTAGCTTCTTTAATAATCTAAAAAATAATCAAATTTTTAATGTATCTGGCAGAATTTTTGTTTCACAACTAATGTAGAGCCAAGCCTCTGGATGATATAGGTCCTAAATCCATGGTTGTAAAAGAAACTTTCCCTGTTACCAAAGTGCCAGGCCCCAAAATCTTGTTTCTTTGTGGTTTCTGTATTTGGAGTCACATAATGGTGTTTAATGGTGTGAAGGAAACCCTGGTGGCGTAGTGGTTAAGTGCTACGGCTGCTAGCCAAGAGGTCGGCAATTTGAATCTGCCAGGCATTCCTTGGAAACTCTATGGAGCAGTTCTACTCTGTTCTGTAGGGTCACTATGAGTCGGAATTGACTCGACAGCAGTGGGTTTGGTTTTTTTTGGTTTTGGTTTGGTGTAAAATCCATTGCTGGATGAATACTATTGGGCTTTCTAACACACAATGAAGAGATGCTTTCTGGTAGATACCCGAGTGCATTTACTACTGAGTTACAGAGATAAAAAGGCTCTTTGAATGATCATAGCTGACTTCCTTTCTATTCTTTTCCATGAACAGCAATTTCAGTTAAATTCCTGACCCATCTCAATATATGCCTGACCAACCATCTGGGTCTCAGCTTCTTTCAGAATCTTTCCTGTCATTAGCAATACAAATACTTCTCAAAAATCATAGAAGAGTTCGTTGTAAGCAATAACAGCTAAAAGGCAAGGAGCCAGGCTGACTGATAGATGCCTCTGACATAGCCTATTTCTCAGCCAGATGGGAACCAACAAGTTTCAATTATTAATGTGATGTGTCCTAAGATTTTTACAATCCTGTGCTTTTTACATAGTAGACCATCTACCATATTGATGCTTAAAGATAATGTTACAAATTATGAGAAAACAGCAAACCATTTATTGAAAGGGACATTTACCCTTGAATCATCATAACAACTTTATGGAAATTCTTGGAAACTTACCAGGTTTTCCAAAGTCAACCAAATTATCAATACATATGAGAAGAGTATTATCAGTCATGTAATATCAAGTTACATTGACATTACTTTGACAAGTTATTTAACAAAATAATGAATGTGTATATTTGACAGACAGCCTCTAGGGACTTTGTATTGATAATTAGAAAAGCAGACATTCTACTTTTTATTCGAATGAAAGCTTTAATGAATCAAATTATATTGTACTTTCAGATAGATTTAAAAAGTACTATCATAAAAAAAAATTTTTTTTTGGAGCCCTGGTGGTGCAGTGGTTAAGAGCTTGGCTGCTAACCAAAGGGTCAACAGTTTGAATCCACCAGCTGCTCTTGGAAACCCTATAGGGCAGTTCTACTCTGTCCTATAGGGTTGCTATGAGTCAAAATCAACTGGAAGGCAATGGTTTTTTTTTTTTTTTAATAGTATAGTTGGTCATTTCAATTGATTCATTACAAAGTTATCTTAATAGCTTCCTGAAATACAGAATATTTATCAGAAGTATTGTTTCAGACTAATTCATACACACTTACAGAAAGAGAGAGAGAGATTAATACCTAGTTAAAGTGGTGCCCTTCATGAAGGGCAGTCATGCAAAACAGGGAAGGTAATAGAGGAGAAAGAAGATCTCTAGGTCTGGGCAGAAGATAAGAGGCATTGAAATTTCCTGAGCAGGGGAATGACATAAGTATTCACTGTTGGGTGGAGAAAAATTAAGCCAATTTAGAAGCACAGTTAAGAGGTGCAAGTTTTTGACGTAATGAATCAAGGCAGGAGACTTGGATGAATTCGTGAAAAAATAAAAGATGCAGCATGACAGGACTTGAGCTGACAGATATGGGGCGAGGATTTAAAAGGAGGGAGACAGTGAAGTTGAAAATAATCTTCTAATTTAGAGAATGGCATGAAACAATAGGTGATGAAGGTATTTTAGTCTGTTGCTCAAGGGAATGAGTTGAAGGATGAGGGCATTTGAAAGTTGGAGTTATGATGTAAAGAATACTAAAAAGGACACCAAGGACAGAGGGCAGGTTGCAAAAGGGACTTTTTCTCAAAATAAAAGCAACAAGTGGTATGTGGCAGTTCCTCAAGTCCTTTAGATAAGTAAGGTCTTTTCTGTTAGAATACCAAACCCAAATCCATTGCTAGCGAGTCAATTCTGACTCAGAGTGACCCTGTATGACACAGTAGGAATGCTCCATAGGTTTCCAAGGCTGTAGTCTTTACTGAAGCAGACTGCCACATCTTTCTCCTTGGAGTGGCTGGTAGGTTCAAACCAAGGACATTTGGGTTAGCAATTCAGCACTTAACCACTGTGCCATCAGGGCCCCTTGGAATCCTGTTAGGAGACTATATTCTGGCAGGTTACAATAACTGCAAAAGGAGTTCACACTATATTAGTGTCAAATATGGGATCTAACATACTAACCTTAAAGGTTAGCCCTGCTCTATCCAAGTTGGCCTACTTCGCAACTGGGCCTGGGGCTGACCTTGGCTTGAGTCGTTAAAAAAAAAATCTGTAAGATTTTGTTCATTACGACACTCTTATATATGCAAACCTGGGAGTCCAGAGCAATAAGAGACTGGGAGAGCTCTATTAAAGCAGAAGAATCGACTCGATGGCACTGGATTTTTTTTTGGAAGCTGAATTTGGAAAATTAACTGTTCTCCTCTGCCCACTAAAACCGTGACAGGTTTCAAAGCTGCATCAATCCAGTACTTCATGGATATTAAAATTGACCTTTAGGTATAGGTCAGAAAGATTCTTTCAATAAAAATCAGTGATGAACCAACTCTACTTCAGGCTTATGGTCACCAGGTATGTCGGCCATCTACAGCCCTATGTGGCATACTAAAGACAGAGTGGGAGTTTTGCCAATTTAAAAATAATTGTCAAATGAGGTTTTCTTTTTAAATAATAATAATAATAAAGCTGTTCTCTCACTCAGTTTAATGACTTAATCCAGTTCATATGGCAAAGCAATGCCACTTAAAAGATACCAAGTTAAATGTCCTGAAAAACTAAGTAGTTTTTAGATAAATCTTTCTAGTTATACAAATTGTAGCAATGCGTCAAATGAAAGGAACAGAAAGGTAGGAAGAGATGGGGTAAAAGCCTAAAATTCATGGTTTTGCTGGAGAGACACAGCACATTTAATATCTGAGACGTAGCAAACCATGTATTTTGCCTGAAAATAGCAGAAAACATGCCAAAATTCTTACAATGTTTATTATTATTTATCATTTTCTAACTGTGAAAAATGACTTTTCTACAGGGTATAAAATAATTCCCCTCATGCTAGATTATAGAGAGGGATTCTCTCATACTTCAGTCCTTAAAACAGGAGGCACTCTTAAGCATGACCCGTAACCCGTTGCTGTCAAGTTGATTCTGACTCATAGCGACCCTATAGGACAGAGTAGAACTGCTCCCTAAGGTTTCCAAGGAGCACCCAGTGGACTCGAACTCCTATATCGTAGCTCTTACCGCTACACCACCAGGGTTTCCCTCTTAAACATATGGATCCTTAAAATTTTTGGATCTCTGAGTCCATCCATTGACAAGGACCAACCTTGAGAATACACAAAGAAGGACAGACACATGGTGCAATGGGGGATTAATGAAGTTTAATCCCAACTGTCTCCTTACTGTTAACTCCTTCCCTTAGAGGAGGGTATCAAACTGATGGTCCTCAAGACGATTTAATATGTCTAACAGAGTGTTTTTTTTTTTAAGTCTAGATTTCCATATTTAATGTAGTCTGAGGATAACAGCACTCTGCTGTTTTCTTTTACTTTGATTCAAAAGTTTGTTTTACTCATTTGAGTCCTAAAAGTATTTGAATTGTAGCCTTTATATTATGCAGAAAATATCTGAAGTTATGGAGAATCATCTGTCAACAATGTGAAAGTTTAAAAATACCTAGTGCTGGTAAGGGTGCTGGGAGGTTAGCCAGTGTCATAACAGGAAGGAGGATTACAAATCTGTAAAACGTTTTGTGAGGGCAATTAACTGGCACTATGTATGAGAAAATAAAATGTGCAATCCTTTCATACAACAGTTGTAATTTCATCTTAAAAGATACTTGCATTAGAGCTTCAAGGTTTTCTTTTAAGGTTGTTCACTGCAACTTTGTTTCTAATAGAGATAACTTGAAATTGATGAAAGTATTCATCTCTGAGAGAGTGATTATATAAGCATGCTAAAACTACATTATGGAAAATTATGCAGCCATTAAAAAAAAAAAAGATGGTAGGGGTGCATGTACTTTCCTGGGAAATGTTTCAAGATACACTCTTAAATCTAAAAACCAAGTCAGACCATGTATATGAGTTCTAATGTTTTAATGTGAGTTTATGTAAAATATGCATATGTGTATATTTACATGCATTTGAATGTATGAATCTGGTGAACTGGAATGATATATGAAAAATATTTAAGTCTTATTTATAAACTGAGGAGTAGTGTAAGCAGGCATTTTCCGTATTTTAACTCCAGTACTCAATTTCCTTGAAACTTTTATAATAAGAATATACTTATATGCTAGTTGTAGAATAACTATAATAGTAACAATAATAATATAAACTATAAAAAGGGATATGGATCATTATTAATTCTTATATCACCCTGACCCTTTTCCTAAAACACTGCTTGCAGGGCCCCACCCCAAACTCTGATGTCACAAAAATTAACCTTGTATTCATCATGTTTAAGATATTGGAGCACTGGTGGTACAGTAGTTAAGAGCTTGGCTGCTAACCAAAATGGCAGCAGTTCAAATCCACCAGTCGCTCCTTGGAAACCCTATAGGCGGTTCTACCCTGTTCTATAGGGTTGCTGTGAGTTGCAGTCTACTTAACGGCCACGGGTTTGGTTTGATTTTTTAAAGATATTAACACATTTCACTTCCTCAGAGAAAACTCTGCTTAGCTCCTGAAATAGAGCAACCTATTGTTTCCACCATAACTATGTTCTATATTTGACTGAAAGCTCAATAAAGTCTAGAACTATGCCTTTGCATTTGACCTAACATTCTCTTGAGAAGATAAGGTCCGTGGGTGACGTGGAATCCCTGGGTGGTGCAAAGTGTGACGTGCCCAGCTGCTAACCAAAGGTTGGAGGTTCCAGAGCACCCACAGGTGTCTTGGAAGAAAGGCCTGGTGATCTACTTCTGAAACCCTATGGGACTCAATTCTACTCTGACACAAATGGGGTCACCATGAGTTGGAGTTGACTATATGACAACCGATAGCTGGATATTGACTACATCCCCATTTAGCACGAAGAGCTAGAATGCATCCTGACTTTACGGGTGAGCTCTGTTAGGGAGACAAGAAACGGCCGTCAGCACGGTGGGTTACCCAATAATCCAGGTAAGCATGGGTTTACTTGTGCTTATTTCCTAATTTGCAATGAACAGTTTCACATGGATTTCACCACATTTTTGATGTGGTGAAAAGCGTGAAATTGGTCACTACAAACCAGGAAGTAAGCACAAGTTAACCCATGTTTGCCTTGTTTACTGGCTCATCTGTCCCTGTTAAAACTAAAAACCAGACTAGTTGCCATCAAGTCAATTCTGACTCATAGACTCCATCCGTCTTAGGAACTGTAAATTTGAAAAAAGTCTTTGATTCTGTACGAAGATGTGGGGTTGGGAGAGAGACAGATGTCAGCCTCGCGTAGAAGGAGAATCTTTGATGTGGTGAAAAGCGAAACTGCACTACAGACGATCTGGTGCTTACTTTGCCTACCGGATAATCTGACTCTGGTCAAGGGTGTATTCTGTCTTTAGAACATCAAGTGGACTTGTTACCCAAACCCTGATAATCTCAATATTTGTTAAATAATTGACTGAATCAGAGAGTTCCTGAATCAGTGAGTCTAAACCCCTTTTTTGCAACTGAAAATAAAATCCCCCTGTAAAGGAGTATGTAAAAAAGTAGGAGAGAGAGTGGGCTTTTAGAAGGGAAAAAGAGCAACAGTTTTACCAGCCAGCTTCACAAACTTATATGATATAGCCCTTAGACCTTATTTAGAAAGCTTACCAATTGCTGGGACTTTAAATAATTGTAGTCCATTCATATATGTATTCAGGTGTAATTAAATAATAATCATTCATACTTTCATTAATGAATACTCATTTTAAAGTTTTTAGATGGTTTAAGGCTGCAGATAGAGAAAAATTTCCAGCAGCCTTGGATTCAATATAACGTTTCCCTTTTAGACCATATACCAGTTTTTTAAAATGGAATGAGAAAGCCAAAGTCTTTTATCTCAAGCCTTGGAGATGATCCTAATATTATATTGCTCTCATTCATATTACAATAACTATATTGTTTTCATTCATATATTAGTCTGAGTAATTTTATTTAGTACTCCATTCCATTCTAAAATATCTTGCACTCAGCAAGTCTGACATTTTTAATTTTTCTCAATACCGTATGTTTTATTGCTGTTTATTTCAAAGTTCTCTTTTTAATGCAATTTTCCTGCCCCCTGAGTACCTGTTAGGTATTTTTATAAGATTCTACCACTGTTATTTTTGTTGGGTGCCATCAAGTTGATTCCGACATATAAGTGACTCTATATGACAGAGTAGAACTGATCCATATGGTTTTCTTGGCTGTGATCTTTACAGAAAAAAATCTCCAGGTGTATATCCTACAGAGCCACTGGGTAGGCTGGAATCGCCAACCTTTTGGTTAACAGCCAGGCACTTAACCATTGAGCCACCAGGGCTCTTTATATCTAATTATACCTGTCATTTCTTTTTATCTGCTACTTTTCCAAATATGACCATGCATTATAGTTACCACATCACATGCAAGCCAGAGGCTTGGCTAACAAATAAGTTCGCCTGGTGTTATGAAGGCAGACTATCTCACTAACCCTTTCCTGACTCCCTAAAGGAGCTCACTCATGTACCCAACATGCATTACAGCTCCTCTTGGCAAATGGAACAAAGTCACCTGAGAACCATGTATTTAAACATTATCATGTATATCTCATAATTTTTTTTTTTTTTTTTTTGCGGCTTCCCATAATTTGTGTGATACATTTTGGTTAAACACACACACACACACACACACACACACATTTTCCTATGATTTTATAAAGTCTTACCTATTTTTAGGAGCCCTGGTTGCACCATGGTTAAAGCGCTAGACCGCTAACCAAAGGGTCAGGGGTTAGAACCCACCAGCCTCTCCTAGGGAGAAAGACGTGGCAGTTTGCTTCCTTAAAGATTTACAGCCTTGGAAATCCTATGGGGCAGTTCTACTCTCTTCTCTAGGGTTGCTAGGAGTTGGAATTGACTCAATGGCCATGGGTTTGGTTTTAGTTATGTACTTTTAATTTTCCTTTGGGTTAGTGGTGGCAATAATTCAGTTAATACTTAGTATATAGGAGCCTCTCAGACAAGATTATTGCATTTGATTGACTCAGGAAATTAGGATTCAAGTTTAAAGCTGATAACACAAAAACAGTGTAAAAGTTCTTTTGTATAATATAAATATTTTTTTAAGTATAAGTAATTGTCACCTCAAAAAAAAAAAAAAAGCCACATTAGCAATGAAAAAAAACAAGAATGGAGAGCTTAAGTCCTGGGAGATAAAAACTTAACTTCTCTTACAGCGAAGGCACAAAATGCCTAAGCCATTAGGGGCAACACACAAAAAGGAAAATGACTGGCTTACAAGATTAAAAAGTTGACATGGATCTTTTTCCTGTGGAAATAAACACTTAGAATCCTGGAGAAATAAAATACATTAGAATGGCCTCTCAATGTTGATTTAAAGTACTATATCATTGAAAGAGTTTTCTCCATGACTTAAAAAAAAAAATAGGTACATAACTAAAGAAAAAAATCAACCTGAATCTAAAAACAAAAAATCCAGTTTTTTGTTTTTTTCAGTGTCAGAGCTCAAAAAACAGAGAGAACATAAAGAGCAAATGTTAAACTTGCAAATTTCCTATCAGCCCCTTCTTTTCTGTCATTAAATTTAATATTCTTTCTTGGGTCATGTAAACAAATGATTTTTCTGGACTAAAGTCATGGGAAGAACTGTACTTTGTAACTAAATACATTGTTGTGAATGGTGTCTTTTCTGCAAAAACTTCTGGTGTAGAGCGTAATTAAAGCTGAGATGAACAGAAGAAATTGTTGTGTGATATCCAGGCCCATCTGCTGCCTTTGAAAAACACCTGTGTTATGGCCTAGAATGACCACTAATCATGAATTTCTAGGATGTTTCTTTTTCAGCAAGAAAAAATGTCCTTGAATTGATTTTGTGGTTAGAAACGGGGATCTGAAGCATATTAGCATACTATTAAACTACCTAGGTCCAAACATACAGCCAAAGGAGAGATGGACTACTTATACAATCAACCTCTTTGTAGGAACTTTGAGGTGATACATAAATTTTACATTATTCAACTGCTTGAAGCCCAAAGAACTTCAGTGTAATTATTATATAAAGGTGACTTACAAAGATTATTCTGTGGAAAATTTATTTTATGCATTTTTGATATGTATTACTTGAGGAGGAAGGTTCTTAAGGTCAATGCATTTTGGAAAAACTGAGTTAATTAATGATAAATGAAATTTTTAGTCTAGAGTCCTTAATATGCAAATAGTGGTATTAACTCCTTTTTAGAGAGGAATGCAGTCAACAATGTTTTCCATAAGTATTTGATAACAAAGTATTTTTCTATAGAAGATTTAATAACACTTGTGTTTTAACAAGTGTATTTTAATGAACGCTGATTCAAATGAATAAAGGGTATCATCTTACTCTCTTTCTACGTTATAACTGCTTCTAGAATTAAATCCTAAAAGACAATTGATTGTTTAATTAGGATTTTGGCCCTATATGGGATTCTACAGAGGCCACTGGTTGTTCAAAGGTAGAATTCTTACCTTCCAAGTGGGGACCCAGGTTTGATTCCTGGACGATTCACCCCATGCACACCCACCACCCATCTGTCAATGGTGTCTTAAACGGTTGCTATGATGCTTAACAGGTTTTAGTGGTGCTTCTAGAATAAGACTTACTAGGATAAACCCAAACCCAGTGCTGTCTAGTCGATTCTGACTCATAGCGACCCTATAGGACAGAGTAGAACTGCCCCACAGAGTTTCCAAGGAGCGCCTGGCAGATTTGAACTGCTGACCCTTTGTTCAGCAGCCAGAGTACTTAACCACTACACCACCAGGGTTTTACACTAGGATAAAATGCCTGGCAACTGATTTACTTCCAAGAATCAGCCAATGAAAATCCTATGGATCACAATTGTACAATCTATAACCGGTCCTGGGGATGGTGCAGGACAGGGCAGGGTTTTGTTCTGTTGTGTGTGGAGGTCACCATGAGTCAGAGGCTGACTCAACAGCAGCAAACAGGGATCTACAAATCATTAAATTCCTCATTTTTGTTTGAGGAAATGGAGACATAGGGTGGTAAAGTGACTTACCTAAGACTTTAACAGTAAGATTTGTAACTAAAATGAGTAAATTGCTTCCATAGTTCCAATATCTTTTTTTTTTTTTTTCTGAAAGGAAGCAATCCAATAGTAATAATGAAGATGTAGCAAATATTATTTTAATTTTAATGTTCCCTACATAGTTGTCTTTGCTAATCATTCCCAAATCAAATAAAGAAGAGTACATAATATCACTGATAATGTCTTTGGGTAAATACAACATTTTGTAGAAAAACACATATATTAAGGGACTTAAAAATGTGATTCCAATTGCAGACTGTTTTAATATTTAATCTGTATAAATACAATAAACTATTGGCCATTAAAATGGAATTTTACAACTTTTTCACAGCACCCTGGTTGAAATTCAGTTATGTCACAATTAAAATGCGGAGGAGAGAAAAAAATAGCAGTGATCAGATTCAATGAGTGCAGAAGTTTTCTAATCACTTGCACACTTGCCACTTGGGGCAGAGAAATACCTGAATTGAATTGAATTCATAAATAGAAGTACAACAGAGAAAGCAGCTGCTCTAGAATGTGTCTTCTCCAGTCAGAAAATAATACATTTTCTTGTCTAAAAGAAGGATACATTCATCAGCACCATGGGTTTTTCAGCAGTACCTGCTGCTCAGGACATGTACAGAAATAACATCTTACATCGTTGACTAGATGTATTTTTTCTCTATTGTCAACCAAACTAGCATCTCCAGCAGATGCTTCTCAAGGTTTGTATCAGTATGGAATGTTAGATCAGACACTTCCTGGGGTTAATTTTCCTTATTTATTTACCCATTTATTTTGGTAACGAGTAAGCCTCAGAAATAGACATGAACCTTAAAACTTTGACTATGGGATTGGAAGACTAGAAGAATCTCTTTTAAACTGTAGTTCAGTGTTTTTGTTAGTTTGTTTTTAATATTTCTGATCAGGTAAAAGTCTGACTTTTTAAACAGAAGGCATTTTCATTCTGTATCATGCAATTGAGATAATGTTTCTCTCCTTGAAAGATGAGTAGAATAAGACAATAACAAAATTGGTAAAATCAAAAAATGAAATATTAATAGCTATGAAAAATAATGCAAAGCAAGTAAGGTGGGAATAAAATTTTGAGACAAAGCATAAGAGTAAACATTTGAAGATGATCTATAAAATTAAATACAAATTTTGGATACTAGGAACAAGAATCCACAAAACAGAAAACAGAATTTCCAGGGGAAGAAAAGGAAATGAGAACAAAAGCAAATGAATATTCGTTTGAAATGTAACTAAGTGGAAAATATATACACACAGGTAAAAACCCTATTGCAGCCCAATTATGAGCTACTGAAAAGATTAAATGAGATCATTTATGAAATCATCACATTATTACAGATGCCAAATATACCTTTGCTATATTGATTCGAGTAACTTACTGTTTTAAAAATTTTTTTCAGCAAACTCAGCGTTTGAGTTGAACACGGATGTTAAGTGAGCAGTGTATTGTGGCATTTCCTACATGATTATAAAATTAATTCCTTATTGGTGGCAATGATGAGCCCAAAAAAAAAAAAATCCTAATTAAAAAGTTCTCCTAAAATGTAAAAGAAAATAAGAAAGTGTTACAAATAAAACAAAGAAAAAGTTTGTTGTTGGTTGCCACTGAGCTAATTCTGACTCATGGCGACTCCATGTGTACAGAGTAGAACTCCTCCAAAGGGTTTTCAAGGCTGTGACCTTTTGGAAGCAGATAAACAAGCCTGTCTTCTGAGACTTCTTTGGGTTTTAATCATCAACATTTCTGTTTGTAAGGAGCTCTGGTAATGCAGTGGTTAAGTGCTTGGCTGCTAAACAAAAGGCCAAAGGTTCAAACCCACCAACTGCTCTATGGGAGTAAGATGTGGCAGTCTCTTTCTGTAAAGATTACAGCCTTGGAAACCCTTTGGGGCAGTTCTACCGTATCCTATAGGGTCACTCTGAGTTGGAATCGACTCGACAGCAATGCTTTTGCCTTTTTTTTCCTGTTAGTAGTCCAGTGCTCAACCATTTGTACCACCCAGGGACTTCTATGGTACACAGAGTTACCCCATGACCCTGCAATTCCACTCCTAGCTATATATACAGCCACAAAAAAAGGTGTTCTTGTTGTTGTGGTTAGGTACTGCCGAGTTGACTTTTGACTCATACTGACCCCATGTGACAGAGTCAATCTGTCTCATAGGGTTTTCTAGGCTGTAATCTTTATGGGAGCAGATAACCAGGCATTTCTTCTGCAGAGCGGCTGTTGAGTTTAAAGTGCTGACCTTCCAGTTAGCATCCAAGCACTTAACCTTTGTACCACCAAGGCTCCTGAAGAAAAAGGTAGAAGATGATTAAAAAAAAAAAGACTGAGCATGGAAGTTTAACTATAAACATTAGCGTCCTCCTTTTGGGTTCTCTGTGGGATGCAGTGAGCAGGAAGAAGTGTCATTCTCATCCTTTAAGCAACGTCAAAAAAGCAAAGCCAACTTTAAATTCATAACCTGTTTTTCACCCATCAGAGAGTTGAGGTTTCAGAGTAAAATCTGGCCTAAAATCTAAAGACAGACTGTGATTGCAGGCATAGAAAAGATGCCAGCATGTGCTCACCCGGAGTAGATGCATCCAGACCCCGGGAAGACTAGTACAACTAGAATAAACTGACAAATTGGTGAAGGTCAAGGCAGGGCTAGTGAGAAAAACATAAACGACTTGAAGGGGGTGTGACGGAAATTGCAGGATTCTACACATTTTTACAGGCTCCTTCTCCATAAACCCCAGAAGACACTTATAGAAATGATCTTAAAGAGCTCTAAGGAGTCTCAGCTGTGGTGCAGAACTGTGGGAGGGGAACACTAATCACATGAGGGAGGTAAGAAAAACTGACCAGATTTTTTCTTCTAACTCCATAAAGAATGTGTTGCCATTGAGTAGATTCCAACTCATAGTGACTCTATAGGTTAGTGTTGAAGTGCCCCACAGGGCTTCCAAGGCTGTAGTTTTTACTAGTCTTTACTGAAGCAGACTGACACATATTTCTCCTGTGGAGCCACTGGTGAGTAAAAACCGCCAACCTTTCAGTTAGAAGCCGAACACTTAATGACTGCACCACCAGGGCTCCTTCCATTAAAAAAAAAAAAACCTTAGTCATCAGAGGGAATGGCAACACCACATCCTTAGAGCATTGGTGAGTACTCATTGCAGCTTGAGGAAGGGAAAAGGTTGGGGGAGGGGGGTCTCACAGATTGAATTGTGTCCCCCCAAAATATGTCAACCTGGCTAGGTCATGGTTCCCAGTGTTGTATGACTGTCTACCATTTTGTCATAACATGTGATTTCCCTATGTGTTGTAAATTCTATCACTATGATGTTAATGACATGGATTAGTGGCAGTTATATTGATGAGATCTACAAGATTAGATAGTGTCTAAAGCCAGTCTCTTTTGAGATATAAAAGAGAGAAGCGAGCAGAGAGAAAGCGAACCTCATACCACCAAGAAATCAGTGCCAGGAGCAGAGTGTGGCCTTTGAACCCAGGGCTCCTGTGTGGAGAAGCTCCTAGTCCAGGGGAAGATTGATGAGAAGGACCTTCCTCCAGAGCCGACAGAGAGATAAAGCCTTCCCCTGGAGCTGATGCCTTGAATTTGGACTTCTAGCCTACTTTCTGTGAGGAAATAAATTTCTCTTTGTTAAAGCCATTCACTTGTGGTATTTCTGTTATAGCAGCACAAGATAACTAAGACAGTGGGCTACTCATGGGGAAGAGCCAGATTAAGGGCTGAGCCCACAATCACATCGACTAGAGGAGAAGGAGAAGTAAGAAGTTCAAGCCTCTAAGACACAGAAACATGGAGCATAACTAAGTCTTAATTAGAACAACAAGGAACACAGTCACTTGCAACAGCCTTTTCCACCAGCTAAGAAATTTCGAGTAACAAGTATGTCTTAGTGTCTTAGTGCTGGTGTAAGAGAAATACCAAAAGTGGGTGGCTTTCATGAACAGAAATTTATTTTCTCAGTTTAGGAGGCCAGAAACCTGAATTCAGGGCACCGAGTCTAGGGGCAGTCTCTCTCTCTGTTGGCTCTGGGAGAACGTCCTTGTCTCTTTTCAGCTTCTGTTCTTGGGCTCATTGGTGATCTTTATGTAGAACAACATCTGTCTTCCCCCATCTGTGCTTGCTTTTTTCTGTGCCTAATCTGCTCTTTTAATGTCTCAAAAGTAATTGCCTTAAGAAACATTCTACACTAATATGGACTCAATCACATAACCAAGTAAACCCTCTTACCAAATTGTATCACATCCATATCTAGTGGTTAGGATTTATCAGCACAAAGCAGATTCCCATGAGGCGGTAGTTAAAGACGTCCTAAATGTCCAACTTTTCTAAAATGTTATAACATCAAATACTCCCTCTCCCCTCAGTACTCTCCCTCCTGTCTTTGGGTTCAGTAATTCCCTGTAGCGTCTCAGAACTCACAAACCATACTTACAGCTAAGTGGTTTCTTAGGGAAGTAACAGAGTACAACTTGAGATCAGAATCAACTTGGAAGTAAGAGGAACAACAACTCAGGATGTAGTTTCTCAATTAGGACAGCTTCTTCTCTCCCTCTGCTGCTGGGACCTGCTGGCCCTTGGTAGCATCCAGCCCTGCTGGGGGCCTTCTTGGGCAAGTGATACACGTCTTGGCTCCATGGGTTAGCAAGCCTCCCTGCAGCCATCTCAATCTTGTCTCCTTGTTCCTGCTGTTTTGCACTGCTGTCTCTCTGTCTTCCGTGTTATAACAGCTCCTTCCTCTCTCTCTCTGTGTTTCCCTTAAGCCTAGGGGAATGGCAAAACTGGCCAATCCCCTCATTATGGTACCATACACCTTATTTGCATGGCCCTACTGAGTCGGAATCAACTCACCCACCGGCACTGGGTTTGGTTGAAATCCCACAAGTTTTCAACACACCTTATGTACATTATTAACAAGCTATTCACTCTCCTTTGGTGGGCTACAAGAACCTCATTTGCATAGTCTCATCCAGTCATTGAGGAGGGGGGAGTCACAAAGATTGTGGCTAGAAGGGCCATATTAAGTAATTCACTGCATCGTAGGATTCCAACATATATTTTTGGAGTCACAATTCAAAGTAATAGAATACTACTAGGAGAGAGACAGGAAGAGCAAGACATGGAAAGCATTCTCTGGGATACAGCCCAAAGGGAAGACCTGAACTCAGAATCATAGAAACGTTATGTTTATAATCCAAGCCCAACTCTAGAGACAAACTTTCTTTTATAGAAACTTGAAGCCTATGGTACACTGAGCATTGAGACCACAGTGGTTAAGCACGCTTATATAAATGAATGGGAACATATAATGGTGCAATTACTCTGAAGAAGAGTTTTTCCTTTTCTTAAAAACTTCAACAAAAATGTACCACAAAGCCAGTTTTTAACTGGCTGCAGTCAAGTTGATTCTAACTCATGGTGACCCCATGTGTGTCAGAGTAGAGCTGTGCTCTATTGGGCTTTCAATGGCTGATGTTTTTGGAAGCAGATCACCAAAGCTTTCCTTCTAGGCATTTCTGGGTGGACTGGAACCTCCAACCTTTCAGTTAGCAGCTGAGCATATGAAATGTTCATGCCAGTCAGGGACTCTTTATGGTCCCTAAAAAACCAAACCAAAAACCAAACCCAGTGCCGTCGAGTTGATTCCGACACATAGCGACCCTATAGCGACCCTGTAGGACAGAGTAGAACTGACCCATAGAGTTTGCAAGGAGCTCCTGGCGGATTTGAACTGCCAACCCTTTGGTTAACAGCTGTAGCACTTAACCACTATGCCACCAGGGTTTCCTTGTGGTCCCTAACTAATGATAATTTTCCTCTGAAGTCCTCAGTGTGCCTCTCAGAATTGAAGTTGCTATCTGCAGGTCCACTGTCTCTCTGTGCTGCTGTCACTATGCTGGTTTCAGACCATGGGCTGTGTGATTTGCTGACTCAACCATGATCCTCAGATTTCCATATCACCAACAGACTCTTAATAATCCCATTACCAACCTGTTTCCAAATCTCTGGTACTCACCCTTTCTAGGCAGTTGTGAATTGACTTTCATTTCTTGTGTCTAGCTCTTCAGTACAGTGTTTCAGATAGAATTGTTTCATTTTTTATGATAATTCTCTCTTTTCAAGAGTGTGCAGGCACAGAGAATATGAACAGTAATCTCCCAAAGGCTCCGTCAATACCCATTCATTCCAACATCAGGCTCTGAATCAAAGCCTGGCCTACCCTGCTAGTATTCTTCTTTAAAAAACCCATTGCCGTCAAGTTGGATTTTAACTCATAGCTACCTTATAAGACAGAATATCACTGTCCCATTGCGTTTGCAAGGTTTTAAATCTTTATAGAAGCAGACCGCCTCATCTTTCTCCCACAGAGCGGCCAGTGTGTTTGAACTGGCAAGCTTTCAGTTAGCAGCCAAGCACTTAACCGCTGCACCATCAAGGCTCAACATTCTTCCTTACTAGTGGCAATTTTTCTCTTAAAAGGCCCGATAGCATTTTATTTTTCTTTTTTAAACAGGACCAGGATTGGTTAACCCCTACGTGTCTGTCAGTTTGTTGTACTCCAGGGGCTTGCCTGTTGCTGTGATGCTGAAAGCTATGCCACCAATATTCAAATACCAACAGGGTCACCTATGGCAGACAGGTTTCAGCTGAGCTTCCAGACTAAGACAGACTAGGAAGAAGGACCTAGCAGTCTACTTCTGAAAAGAATTAGCAGGTGAAAACCATATGAAAAGCAATAGAACATTGTTTGATATAGTGCTGGAAGATGAACCCCTCAGGTTAGAAGGCACTCAAAAGATGGCTGGGGAAGAGCTGCCTCCTCAAAGTAGAGTCAGCCTTAATGATGCAGGTGGAGTCAAGCTTTCAGGACTTTCATTTGCTGATGTGGCAAGACTCAAAAGGAGAAGAAACAGCTGCAAACATCCATCAATAATTGGAACTTGGAATGTATGGAATATGAGTCTAGGAAAATTGGAAGTCATCAAAAATGAAATGGAATGGATAAGCATTGATATCCATTAGTGGGGTGAAATTAACTGGTATTGGTCATTTTGAATAGGATAATCATATGATCTACTATGCCGGGAACGACAATTTGAAGAGGAATGACATCGCATTCATCATCAAAAGAATGTTTCGAGATATATCCTGAAGTATAAAGCTGTCAGTGATAGGGTAATATTCATACACCAACAAGGAAGACCAGTTAATATGACTATTATTCAAATTCTTGCACCAACCTCTAAGGCCAAACCCGCTGTCGCCAAGTTGATTCCGACTCATAGCGACCTCTATAGGACAGAGTAGAACTGCCCCACAGAGCTTCCAAGGAGAGCCTAGTGGATTCGAACTGCTTACCTCTTGCTTAGCAGCCTTAGTACTTAACCACTACAACACCAGGGTTTCCACTAAGGCCAAAGATTAAGAAATTGAAGATTTTTACCAACTTCTGCAGTCTGAAATTGATCGAACATGTGATAAGGATGCATTGATAAATACTGGTGATTGGAATGAGAAAGTTGGAAACAAAGGACTGGTAGTTGGAAAATATGGCCTTATTCATAGAAACGAAGCTGAAGATCTCATGATTGAATTTTGCAAGACCAATGACTTTTTCATTGCAAATATCTTTTCTCACCAACATAAATGGTGATTTTTTTTTTTTTTTTTTATACACGTGGACTTCACCAAGTGGAATACACAAGAATCAAATTGACTACATCTCTGGGAAGAGACGATGGAAAAGCTTAATATCATCAGTTAAAACAAAGTCAGGGGCTGATTGTGGAACAGACCATCAATTGCTCATATGTAAGTTCATGTTGAAACTGAAGAAAATTAGAACAAGTCCACGAGAGCCAAAGTACGACCTTGAGTGCTTCCCACCTGAATTTAGAGACCATCTCAAGAATAGATTTGATGCTTTGAACACTAATGACCGAAGACCAGACAAGTTGTGGAATGACAATCCATTTCAACAAATGGATGTAACGCTGAAAGTACTCACCCATCTATCCCAAGAAATTTGGAAGACAGCTTCCTGGCCAAAAGACTGGAAGAGATCCATATTTATGCCTATTCCCAAGAAAGGTGATCCCACTGAATCCAGAAATTATTGAACAATATCACAAATATCACAATTAATATTAGTATCACAGTAAAATTTGTTAAAGATCATTCAAAAGTGGCTGCAGCAATGTATCAACAGGGAAATGCCAGAAATTCAAGCTGGATTCAGAAGAGGGCAAGAAATCAGGATATCATTGCTGATGTTAGATGGATCCTGGCTGAAAGAGGAGAATACCAGAAAGATGTTTATCAGTGTTTTATTGACTATGCAAAGGCATTTGACTGTGTGGATCATAACAAATTAAGGATAACATTGGGAAGAATGGAAATTCCAGAATGCTTAATTATGCTCGTGAGGAACCTGTACATAGATCAAGGGGCAGTCATTAGAACAGAACAAGGGGATACTGCAGGGACTTAAAGTCAGGAAAGGTGTGCATCAAAGTTGTATCTTTTCACTATACCTATTCAATGTGTATGCTGGGCAAATAATCTGAGAAACTGTACTGTATGAAGAAGAACGCACCATCAGGATTGGAGGAAGACTTGTTAACAAAGTGCGATACACAGGTGACACAACCTTGCTTGCTGAAAGTGAAGAGGACTTGAAGCACTTACTGATGAAGACCAAAGACCACAGCCTTCTGTATGGATTAAACCTCAGCATAAAGAAAACAAAAATCCTCACAACTGGGCCAGTAAACAACATCATGATAAATGGAGAAAAGATTGAAGCAGTCAAGGGTTTCCTTTTGCTTGCATCCACGATGAACACCCATGGAAGCAGCAGTTGAGAAATGAAAAGATGCATTGCATTGGGCAAATGTGCTGCAAAGGACCTCTTTAAAGTACTGGAAAGGAAAGATGTCACCTTAAAGGCTGTGGTGTGCCTGACCCAAGCCATGGTGTTTTTAATCGCCTCCTATGCATGTGAAAGCTGGACGATAAATACAGAAGACTGAAGAAGAATTGATGCCTTTGAATTGTGGTGTTGGAAAAGAACATTTAATATACCACGGACTGACAAAAGAATAAACAAATCTGTCTTGGAGGAAGTACAGCCAGGATGCGCCTTAGAAGCAAGGATGGTGAGGCTGCATCTTGCATACTTCGGACATGTTGTCAGGAGGGGTCAGTCCCTGGAGAAAGACATCTCGCTTGGTAAAGTAGAGGGTCAGCGAAAAAAAGGAAGACCCTCAATGAGATAGGTTGACATAGTGGCTGCAACAATGGGTTTAAGCATAATAAAGATTGTGAGGATGGCACAGAACCGGGCTTTGTTTCATTCTGTTCTGCATAGGGTTGCTGTGAGTCAAAACTGACTAGATGGCACCTAACAACAACAACAGAACTGGTTAAAGATTTTTTAGGTTCAAACAGGAGAAAACTCAAATCGAATTGCCTTAAATAAAATGTGGAATCCATGTCTAATGGAACTGATGAGTAGAGAATTAGATGTAATATCAAACATTGCCTGATTCAGACATTCAAGCTAAATTTGTTACTTGGCTCAGCTCCCTCTGATTGCCTCCATTCTCACTTACTGAGTTCACAATATGGTCCCGAGTAGTTCTATCTCATCTCCTTTAGCTGCAGAAGTTCTAAGTCTTAAATGTTTAGACTAAGATTTTGTTTATGTATTCTAATCAGAAGGAGGTTTATTTGATTCTAACAGTAGAGGCTACATATCCTTTCTTGAAATAATTACTGCGACAAAGGGCCTAGTTGATTGAAGACACTGAAATCTATCCCTAGAACTTGGTGACAGAATCATCCCCATTACTAATGGCAGAATGAGCCTTCACAAAGTAAAAATAGACTGCCATTACCAAGAAGGATGTAATGGACACTGTGAGGAAAACAGCAGTGTCATTTAGAGAAAACTATTGCCCATCCAAAATACCTATACATGTCTTATCTCTACTTCTAAGAGTAAGTATTGCAAACTGACTCACTAACTCATGGTATTTCTGGCATGGCCAAGTCACTGTATCTGTTTACAGTCCCTGGACCAAACACAGTTCTGAATCTTACTCCACTTTAGCCCTCATTATGATCTTTTTTATGATCTTTTTCCTACATCAGATTAATTCCCATATCTGACGGCAACTTAACCTTAGGTTGTTATTCATAAATGCTGGTGCTTAGATGAAGTCTGACCCAGTTAGTGATTTTTGCAAATTATGATGAGACCACTAGATGGAAAGAAAGATTAGAAGTTATTTTAGGCAGAAATGTTCAGTGGTCCTTGTGCTGTCATGATTATCACTTGCCCCTCGAGTGAGGCATGGCTCTTTCCTCTGAACTCTTAAATTAACTGTTTGCCAACACTGTGGATCACAAAGGAGAAATTTCCTCCAATTACGGGATTTGAATATGATGCCTGCTTATCAATGCCAGCCCAGGTTTCCTCTCTATACTTCATCTTCCTTTCAGAAAGTTTGGGAGAAAAAAAAAAAAACACCAAGCTGAACAACAATTATTAAAAGATAGATAAATGTTTAGATATTACAAGTTTTCTGCTTTCAAAGCAGCTTTCTTCTTTTTTTATTTTTCTCTCCAATTTTGGGTCTAAGGACCACTTAGTCCCGAGAATTTTTTAATGATGAGCGGTGTATTTAAATGATCGACAAGAGTATCTGTATTATGTAAGTTTCTTAGTTCGATACGAAGGAGCTACGATTGAAGAAAAAAGTTCAAACATTTGAGTTAGCCAACTTTGGGTAAGAATATTGACTCTACTCTTTACTTTTCATTTCTTCGATTCAGTGTCCTCATCTGCAAACTGGGAATGATTAACGCATATCTGATATGGCGGTTCTGAAGATTAAATAAATACATTTACATAAAAAGGTGAATACCTGATACATATTCAGTGTTCAGTTTAAGTGTTAGTTCCCTTCCTCCTCCTGCCTATAACTCACTGGATTTTTTTTTTTCTTCATTAATGAATAAAGGGATACAGAAGGCCATGCAGACCTTCCACTCTTCAACAAAACCGAAATGTCATGCTCATCACTGGATCCCTGTCTCAATTAGGACTCCACGCCCATTGCCATCAAGTTGATTCTGACTTATAGCAACCCTATAGGACAGAATGGAAACCCTGGTAGTGTAGTGGTTAAGTGCTACCGTTGCTAACCAAGAGGTCAGCAGTTCGAATCCCCCAGGTGCTCCTTGGAAACTCTATCGGGAAGTTCTACTCTGTCTTACAGGGTCTCTATGAGTCAGAATCAACTAAACGACAGTAGTTTTTTTTATAGGACAGAATAGAACTGCATCATAATGTTTTCAAGGCTATAAATCTTTATGGAAAGTAGACTGCCACATCATTCAACCTCAGAGTGGCTGGTGGCTTTGAATCTCCAACTTTCTGTTAGCAGCTGAGTGCTTAACCACTGCATCCCTGGGGCTCTCAGTTAGTGCTTCAGTGTAGTACTAAATAGGAGCCATGAAGGGTTTTTATTTTTGAATCATGGTTTCAAGTTCTCTGTCATTAAATTTAAAACTTACACATAAATGAGAAGAGATCTATGCTGAACTCAAACCACAGGGGATGAAGTACTTGAAAGGTAGGAACAGTGTTGCATAGTGGGAAGAGCACAGGCTTTGGCGGCATTTAGGACTGAGCTCTTAAGGAAGTACAAGCATATTGAAGTATAAGCATTGCCCTGAGACTCCAGTCCCCAATACAGTCCCCTGAATCATCTGGAAGTTTTGGGATTATTGTATTTGAATGCTTTCCTCACCAAAGCCAGAAGATGAACAGATTTGTTTGCTGGGAAATTTCACTTCTTTATGATATTCAGTAAAAGGGAACTCATATCTAAAATATATTTAATCATTAATTTTCTATTAGACTGCACACTTTTGTAGAGTTCACAAAACATAATTGTTCCTGCATTCTAAACCGAAATTGTCATTTTTCTACTCAGAGTCATTGCAAAGAGCAGCTGGCTTTTTAAAAAATGAAGGGAGATGAATTTATTGCTGTCAGAACCATGGCGTTGTGTGCCCTTTTCTGAGAAAACTCTACAGTGATAAAGGAACAGTCAATGAAAGAGCTTCACCATTTGTTTCTTCCTTGGCAAAATATAATGCTACCTACCCATAAGTTGGCTCCAAGCAGTTATTCTGTTGGAAATTACTACTGTCTTATCTTTTCCCTCAAAGAAACTGATAATTCAGTCATTCAGTTGCCTATCTGCACAATTCTGTCTAATTATTTACCTTCCTTTATTAATAGAATTAACATCTATATATTGTAGAAGTTATGTCTTTTAGAACAGAGTTCATAATAGCTCAAGAATAAAAATAAATTTTTAAAGGGTGAACATTAACTAACTCTTCTTAAGGGTGGGTGAGGAGCTGACAACCTCCACAGAAGACACAATGGAACTATGATTTTAGCACCTTACTAATCAAAAAACCAAACCTGTTGCCATCGAGTTGATTCCAACTCACAGCGCATCTCAGAAATGATCATACCTTTTTCACTTCCTCTCTCTCTTTTTTGTTTTTACTTTCTTGCCATATTGCCCTATTTGTCTCTCACATTTCCTCTTTGTAGTCTTTAATTTCCTTTTCTCTTGCCCTGTAATGTTTGCAATGTGTACAGAGGAAACATAATTTTGAGAATGATGTAAGAAAATAGAAATGACTTTTGTTGGGAAAAATTGTGAGAGACTTTGAAATGGGGGAAATGACTACCTCGTATTCTTTCATTGGAATGTTGGTCAGTATCTATTGGGGATATTCGCTATTACAGGGGTCTGGTTTTGTTTTTAGTTATCTTTGCTGGCTATTTTACAACTCCATAAGTTGTAAATAAAAGAGAAAAAAACTGTCTGTAATGCAAATGATCTTTGTCCATAGGGATATAATTTTTGTCCAGTAGAAGTCCAATCCAATTGATTTCCGCCCTGTAGAAAAGATTATTCTAAACATTATTTTTATTGTCATATAGTATACTACAAATTCTGCCCCATTAGGAAATTAATTTGAATATTCTTGATTTTCATATATGTCTGTTCTTTAGATTCTCTTTTGAACAATTTGTAAAAAAAAAAAAAATTTTTTTTTTTGTTGCCTCATCAGTTAATGAGTTAGAATATCATAAAGGTTGCCTCATCAGTTAATGAGTTAAATCTTTTTTTTTTTTTTTTTTTTGGCTCATTCACTACTATATTTGGTGAGTCATAATAACTTTTTTAAAAGCATTCTTTAACAGTTGATATAATTAAATATTTTATTTTTTGCCTTTTTTAAAAAATAGACATTATTTTTTAGCAGTTTTAAGTTTACAGAAAAATTGTGCAGAAATTTCAAAGTCCACATGTAATCCCATTGACCACTAAAAACTGTATCTTTTATTATTAACATCTTGCATTTGTCTGTGTAATGTATTTATTATGATCGGTGAACCAATATGGATACATCATTATTAGCTAAAGTCCATAGTTTACGTTAGGATTCACTCTTGTGTGTTTAGTCCTAGGGGTCTTGACAAATACATAATGTCGTATGTCCACCATTGCAGTATCCTACAGAATTATTTACTGCCCTAAAAATGGCCTGTGCTTCATCTATTCATCCTTTCTCCCCATCCTCTTTTTTTACATTTTTTAATCTGTTTTATTGTAATGCAGATTCTTACTTGCTATTTAAAAATATATCCTTTCACATATTTCACTTTTTTGTTTGTATGTTTGGGGTACATGTAAATATGATGTATAAAAACAAAAAAGATATATACATATTTGCCTTTGGAAAATGTAATTAAGAAAGAACTCTTCCAAACCAATAAAGTACACCCAACTAAATAGAAAAAATGGCGAATAATATGAATAGACAATTTACCTAAAAAGAAAAGTTGAACTGGCAGCAAATACATGAAAAATGCTTATTTTTTCAATGATAATAGAATTTCAAATTAAACCAAAATATGATATCATTTTATATCTATGAATTAATAAAATTTTAAGAATCGCAATATCAAACGTATCTCTTTTCTGAGTTCTATTTATAAAGGATTTATTTTACTTGAGATTTTAGAGAAGAATCTATTTGGCATCTTCATCTATTTCCTAGGGTATGCCTTTATTTTAAGTCAACATTTTTTGAAGTAAAACACAGATAACTAGAAGTAGATAAAATACAAATATACAGCTCAATAAACTTGTGTAAAGTGAACACACACATTGAACCACCAACAACATCAACCTTTAGAATATTATCAGAAACTTGGAAGTCCCTCTGTACTTGGCAAGGTAATCCCTATGATTTTTTTTAATGTCATGGTATATCATGTATGTATTTCTGTTGGCTGTGTCAAATAACAGCAACAACAAAAACCTGTACTTAAATAGGGAGAGGCTTCATTTAGAAAGAAACACTACTTACTGCAAGGGGGGAAAGAGACAATTAGAACAGGGGAGCAGTCTTTTGCAATAGGGAGAATACTCTAACCATAAAATCAGCAAGCACCTTGAATAGTTTATAGAGATGAGTGTAAGCAAGGCTAGACAAAACCAGGTATGGAGAAGTGAGATCTGACAGTGATGTGACTGAATAGTAAATCAGAGAAAGTTTTATGCTGAATCTAGTCTGTTTTCATACTTCACCTATCAGTTACTGAAAGAGAGGTGTTGATGTCTCCGACTATAATAGTGGATTTGCCTAGTCCTTCTTCCAGCTCTTTTCGTTTTTGTCTCATGTAATTTAACACTTTGTTATCAGGTACACACACATTTAGAACTACTCTATTCTTTTGGAGAAATGACCCTTTATTATTATTTATTTCTCCTCTCTATCCATGATATTTTTTCTTGTTCTGAAGTTTCCTTAGTAATTAAGTTGCTACTCACTCCAGCATTCTTTTGATTAATGCTAGCACAATATATCCTTCTTCACCCCTTTACTTTTAACCTATACAAATCTTTATATTTAAAGTGGGTTTCTTGTAGACAACATACGTTGTACAACAGAACAAAGCATTGTCCAGTCCTGCTCCATTGTCACAATCATTATCATACTTGAGCCCATTGCTGCAGCCACTGTGTCAGTCCATTTCATTGAGGATCTTCCTCTTTTTCGATGACCTACTCCTTTAAAAAGGGTGATTTCCTTCTCCAGAGACTGATCCTTCCTGATAACATGTCCAATGTATGTGAGACGAAGTCTCGCCATCCTTGCTTCTAAGGAGCACTCTAGCTATAATGCTTCCAAGACAGATTTGTTTGTTCTTTTAGCAGTCCATGGTACATTCAATGTTCTTCACCAACACCATAACTCAGAGGTGTCAATTCTTCTTGCGTCTTATTTATTCATTGTCCAGCTTTCACATGCGTATGAGGTAATTGAAAACACGGTGCCGTGGGTCAGGCACACTTTAGGCTTCAAGGTGCCATGTTTGTTTTTTAACACTTTAAAGAGATCTTTTGCTGCAGATTTGCCCAATGTAATGGGCTCTTTGATTTCTTGACTACTGCTTCCATGGGTGTTGATTTTGGATCCAAGCAAAATGAAATCCTTGTCAACTTCAATCTTTTCTCCATTTATTATGATGTTGCCTATTTGTCCAGTTTGTTTACTTTATGTTGTGGTGTAATCCATACTAAAGGCTGTAGTCTTTGATCTTCATCAGTAAGTACTTGAAGTCCTCTTTGCTGTCAGCAAGCAAGATTGTGTCACCTGCGTATTACAGGTTGTTAATGAATCTTCCTCCAATCCTGATGCCCCATTCTTCTTCATATAGTCAAGCTTTTTGGATTATTTGCTCAGCATACAGATTGAATAGGTATGGTGAAAAGATACACTCCTGACACACACCTTTCCTAACCTTAAACCACGCAGTATCCCCTTCTTCTGTTTGAAGGACTGCTTCTTGATGTATATACAGGTTCCTCAGGAGCACAGTTAACTGTTCTGGAATTCCCATTCTTTGCAATGTTATCCATAATTTGTTGTAATCCACATGGTTGAATGCTTTTGCATAGTCAACAAAAGACATAGTCAACAAAAAACATCTTTCTGGTTTTCTCTGCTTTTAGCCAGGATCCATGTGACATCAACAATGATATCCCTTGTTCCATGTTCCAAGTTCCATTCTGACTTGAAATTCTATCCATCTTTTATTTGACCTGTGTCTCTGTGCTGTGACCTTCTTTAGCTTTTATCCAGTTGCATAGCGTTAGATAATATAAGAATTCTAGAGAAGCCTACAGTGGGAGAAATATCCTTCTCTCAGCTGACATAAGGCCCTTTTTCTCTAGAGAATTGGCCTTTGTTATGGATAGGACTCTGCACATATTTGACAATAACATACTCTTCCTCTCCCCATACCAGGGCCAGATCTTTCTTGGATCTTTACCGTGAGGATCTGGCAGTGTTCCTGTAGGTAAAGTCCTTTAAGTGTAGCCCCTCCAATGATGAGGCCACCAGAAATTTCTCACTCTTCAAGTCATTCACACTCGGCTTCTGGAAATTTGTCAAAATTACCATTTTGTAGATCCACTGACTATTGCTCCAGGTAAGTTAGATGCTTGGCTGTGGTTCTCCAGATTCACATGTCTTCCAGATTTCGGGGTGGCAATTTGCCCTGAGACTTCAGTTCTTTGTTGGGTCCAAGGAAAGTCATTGGTTTTCAGTTTATTTAGTGCTTTTTGTTGTTGTTGGCACAGAATTGACAACTTTCAAGTTCTTTATACGATGAGGTTTAAGCAGGAAGTCCCTTCTCACTTATGTAATTATTTTTATCTGGTATTTATTATTTCTTTCCTTTTAAGTTTAATTTTCTCTGCTTCTTCTAATTATTTGAGATACATATCTAAATAATTTATTTTCAAAATTTTTTCTAATATAGGAATTAAAAGTAGTAAGTTTTATTTTAGCACAGACTTAGGTTTATCTCACAAGTTTGGTATACCATAATTTCAATCACAATGTTTTTGAAATTTGATTAAAAATTATTGTTTCAAAGAGTTACAAATACATACCTTAATTTCTAAAAATTTGGGGATTCTCTATTTTTCTTTATAATGATATATAACTTACTTTCACTCTGCTTTAACAATGTTGATATATTTAAATCCATTGAATTTTATTGAAATTTGATTTAAAGCCCAAACCAAAGCAAAAAACCAAACCCACTGCCGTTTAGTCGATTCCAACTCCTGGTGATCCCATAGGGTTTCCAAAAACAAGCAAAGGGTTTCCAAGGCTGTAAAAATCTTTACGAAGCAGACTGCCACATCTTACTCCTGTGTAGGCCTTGATAGTTTCAAACCACAGACCTTTTGGTTAGCAGTTGATCGTTTTAGCCACTGCACCACCGGTGCACCCTATTTAAAATCTAGCATGCAGCTAATTTTTAAAAAAATATTGTATTTTACTAACAGTGTGTGTATTCTGAGGTTGTTATTTAAGTTACCTATATATAGCGATTATGCCTTTGTTGCTGAATCTTATATATTCTTAATTGTTAACTTACTTCATATTCATATTAAGAAAAATATGTTAAAATATTACTGTATGAGTTGAGATTTATCTACCTCTTCTTCTCAGTATCTTCATAGAGTTTGAACACTATTATCCTATAGAATTGCCATCATTTTCTCTCTCATAATAATTGTCCTAAAATTTTATGTATCTTTTATTAATTTAACTGCTTCACCTTGAGTGGGAATTAAACGTTATTGAATTTTTTAATGGTTATTATAATGTTATATGCTTTTTCTCCTTTCTGTGTCAATATGCTGAATTTCATTGATTGATTTTCAAATGTAAATCAAAGTTTCATTACTGGAATGAACCCAACTTGGTCATGAAGAATTGTCCCTCTTATTTTTTGGTGAATTCATTTTGTTAATATCTTGTTAACGGTTTTTCATCTTGATTCATAGGAGAGATTGGCCTGTAGTAATCCTTGCTTATAGTGCCCTCATCTGGCTTTCTACCTCGAATAAGCATTATTTTATGGAGAAGTATTATTTCCCTAACACACTTTATCATGCTGAAAGAAGAAATCTATAATCTGTCTCTCTATGTATCTATCATCTCCTTGATACTCACTTACTGAAGAATACCATGTAGAGTATTTAGTTGATCTAAGTAAAAAAGTGACAAATAATTAAAAGGAAATTTACAACAAGAGGTAAAAGATTACCGTGGCATTACCTTTTGTTATTCCTAGGAACCCTTGTAGGAGCTCTGATGGTGCAATGCTTAACTACCTGGCTGCCTACCAAAAGACTGACAGTTTGAACCCACCCAGTGGCTCCATGGGAGAAAGACCTACTCTGTCACACGGGGTCTCTATGAGTCAGAATTGACTCAGCTCAATGCTGCCTAACAACGGTAATCCTTGCATTTTAAAAGAGCATTTCTAAAGAGCTAATACCTTAATTTGTTAATGTTGACATTTGCCCCAACAGTGATAGGCTGGAGGGGAATATACTTTAGTTTGGAGACCTTTCCTAGTATTTTCCAGTTAACACCAAATGAGTAGATTCATGTCCTTTTTTCTGTGTAATGCTGTCTTTGCTAACAGCAGTATAGTGTTTATTGGAACTAGATACTTTCTTAAAGACAGTGTACAAATTATCCACTCTCCACAACCATTTCTCACCTTAGTCTGTGATAGTCTGTGATAATGCCTATCAATTCCACCATTAGCCCTCTTATTTTTCAAGTAAGATAAATATAGCCCAGATATGGTAAGAACCTGTTTGATCTTATGCAGTTAGTTACTAACAGAGTCAGTTCCAAATTACAAGCTTCCTGACTTAGTCTTCATTTTCTTTTCCAAAATTCCTCTCATTAAGATGAAATCATTATCAGGAGTCTGCTAGGAAGATTTAGAACTGTTCTCTTGAGTCCACTGACCATTTTACACTTATTTTAAAAATTATTTTTAAGAAAATTACAGGCATTAGAGTATAAGAATGTGTTTACTTCACATCTCAGTCTAATCAGAGAATGGGCTCATCAACTGTGAATGGTTCTTTAGCTAAGTTACAGCAGCCTGTCACAAAAAGATCAGTTGTGCCCAATTATCAGTAGAGTCCTGCCCCTAAAAAAAAAGAATTTTTTTTTTTTTTTTTTTTTTTTGCCCCTAGCAGTGTGTAAACTGAAGAATACAGAGGCAGATTCTTCAGCATCAGGGCTGTTTGTGTGACCCAAGTTCAATGTTAATTTCACTCAAAATAATATGCAATTTAAATAAGTTCATCAATTCACCATCATTTATTGGTCACCTACTAAGTTTCCAAAACATTGTAAAAGAATGCTAGTTTTAGGGTTCTACTGCATTCTGGCTCTATCCCAACTACAAGCCAAGAGTCAGCACTTTTCAAAACCTATGTGCTAAGAACCCAAACCTTGTTTTACCAAAGATAATATGAGGGTGATGAAATGGGAGGAAAATTAAAGCAGAGAAAAGAGGAACAGAAATGCTGAGAAAAGTTATACCACTGCCTCTTCTGTGATGGAACTTTGTATTCTACACCATATTTAGCAGCTCCTGTGAGCCTGAGAAATAGAATGAAGAACAAGGCTGTTTAGTATTTGATCTAGATTATACCGTAATTCATTCCACAAACTCCCAACTGGCATAAAGTCTTAGGTGGAAAGCCCCATACTTACATTTTCAACACCTGAGAATGAAAGGGAGATTTAAAGCCTGGCATCAAAATGAAGATGAAAAAAATCAGAAATTTTCAATCCTAAATAAAAAATAAAATCAAAGCATGATTTCATGAATTGAACTGTGTCTCCTAAAAATACAGGTTGGAATCCTAACCCCTATACCTGTGGATGCAATCCTCTTTAGAAATAGGGTTTTCTTTATTTGTTAATTAGATTATACCTAAGTAGGGTATGCTCTAAATCTAATCACTCTGAATTATAAGCAGAACAGATTAGACACAGAGAAATGCACACACAGAAGAGGACAGATGTCAGGATCAACTACAAACCAAGGAAATAAGGAATATCTGGGATCACATACAAGGAAGGAATTGACACAGTTGAGACCCTAATTTGGATGTTTAGCCTTCAGAACTGTGAGAAAATAAATTTATGTTCTTAAAGCCACCTACTTGTGGTGTTTGAGTTACTTTAGCACTAGCAATCTAAGACAGGAATTGGTACCATGTAGTGGGGTGCTGCCCTAACAAATACATAAAATGTGGAGGTGGTTCTGTAACTGGCTAATGGATAGAGGTTGAAGGAATTTTGATGTGCTTCATAGTAAGGGCCATCATTGCCTTAAAGAGAGTATGGGCATTAAGGGTGATTTTGGTGAGGGCTCTTAAAGAATAGAGGGGAAAGCTCAATTTCTCCCAAACTGTGGAGAAAGCTTCTATCATCATGAACAGAATATTGTTAGTAAATGTTGATGTTAAATATGTTCCTGTTTGAAGCCTTAAAGGGAAATAAGTGTGTTATTGGACCCTGGAGGAAAAGTGATCCTTATTATAAAATGGCAAATAACTTGACTGAATTATGTTAGAATATTTTGTGGAAAGTAGAACTTGTAAATAATGAACTTGGGTATTTGATAAATTTCTAAGCAAAATATTAAGGGTGCAGCAGTTCTTCTCTTTCTGCTTATATTAAAATGTGGGAGGAAAGAGATACATTAAGAAATTAACTGTTAAGCAAAAAGAAATGAGAACTTAAAGATTTGGAAAATTGTGTAGTAAAAATTAAGAAAGCATGCCATGGAGAAGACACCAAGGGTGTGGCTGAGCAACTGATTCCTAAAGAGACTAGGAATGTGACCTATGGGTCCAATTAACCATCTCAGCAGAAAACATCCCAGTTTCAACTAAAAGGGACAGAATCCCAAAAACCAAAGCAAACCAACTGATGTAGGGTTGATTCTGACTCATGGTGAACCCATGTGTGTCAGAGAACTATGCTCCGTAGGGTTTCAATGCCTGATTTTTCAGAAGTAGATCACAAGTCTTTTTTTCCAAGGCGTCCCTGGGTGGATATGAACCACCAACCTTTCAGTTAGTAGTCAAGTAATTAACCTTTTGTGCCACTCAGGGACTCCAGTGGTTTCCAATTGTAGGAATTCCATCTAGGCTTCAAAGAGTCAAACCGCCACCTCAGTTTCAGAGGATGGAGGCACCATTCCGTGGCCAAGGAGAATAGGGCTACCATGGGCTGAGACACTGGGAACACTCCTCTGGTGAACTGAGAGAACGGGGCTTCCCAAAGCTAAGGGAGCAGGGTCGCCTTTTCTATGGGCCTCCAAAATGGGGCTGATCATCAGGGCTGAGGGGCCACCATCCAGAACACAAGTTGTGAGGCTTCTGCTCATAGTCTGTAGGGTGGTACCAATGCTAAAATGTGCCTGGAGAACAGAGGATTATTTTCAAGTCTTGAATCTAATGAAATTTTCCCTGCTGAGTTTCAGAGTTGCTCAATATGCATGACCCTTTCTTTTCTCCCACTTTCTTCCTTTTGGAAAGGAAATGTTTATCTTGTGCTTGTACCACCATTGTACTTTGGAAACATACAATTTGTATCCTAGGTTTCACAGGTCCACAGATGGAAAGAATTTTGCCCCAAGATTGACTATACCCAAACTTTAATGCATACCTAATTTAGATGACTCAAATGATGAAATTTCAACTTAGAGTGAATGTTGGAATGAATTAAAACTTTTGGTGATACTGGGATGTGGTGATCGTATTTTTCACATGAGGAGGGCATGAATTATGGGAGGCCAAATGGTATAATGTTATAGACTGAAATTTGTCCCCCCAAAACATATGTTGAAGTCCTAACTGCTACACCAGTGAATGTGACCCTGTTTGAGGATATAGGATTTTCTCTGCAGGTACTATTAGTTGACAAAGATATCACAGAGTGGGATGGATCCTAATCTTAATCCTTATAAGTGGCATTTTATAAAAGAGAAAGACAGATGCAGAAACAGAGTCACCAACGGGGGAAAAACAGTATGTGAGGATACATCTACAGGCCAAAGAATGCTAAGATACATCAGAGGCCACCAGAAAATCAAGCTGACAAGAAGAAATATTCCCCCAGATAACAGAGATACAGAGTATAGTTCTGCCAGCACCCTCGGACTTCTAGCCTCTAGAACTATGAGAAAATAAATTTTTATTCTTTAAAGTCACCCACTTTATGGTATTTTGCTACGGCAGTCCTAGGAAAATAAAACATCGCTGCATAATTCTTTTTACATACTAATGAATTATTTTTGGTAACATGGTATCCTTTTTAGTGCAGTGACTCTGTATCCCTTCCATGTTTTCTTGATGCTTCCTGCGTCATTTGTATTTTGCCCAGATAGTCCTTCAATATTGCAACTTGAAGATTAAATTTTTTCTTCAATTCTTTCAGCTTGAGAAATACCAAGCATGTTCTTCCCTTTTGGTTTTCTAACTCCAGGTCTTTGCACATTTCATAATAATACTTTGTGTTCTCGAGCTACCCTTTTAAATCTTCTGTTCAGCTCTTTTACCTCATCATTTCTTCCATTCTCTTTAGCTGCTATATGTTCAAGAGTAAGTTTAAGAGTCTCTCCTGACATCCATTTTGGTCTTTTCTTCCCTTCTTGTCTTTTTAATGACCTTTTTCTTTCTTTATGCATGGTGTCCTTGGTGTCATCTCACAACTCGTCTAATCTTCAGGGTTTAGTGTTCAATCCCATCTAATCTATTCTTGAGATGGTCTCCAAATTCAGGTGGGATATAGTCAGGTCGTATTTTGGCTCTCATGGACTTGTTTTAATTTTATTCATCTTCAATTTGAACTTGCATGAATAATTGATGCTCTGTTCTGCAGTTGGACCCTCGCCTTGTTCTTACTGATAACATTGAGCTCCTCCATTGTTTCTTTTCACAAATAGATTTGATCCCTATGTATTCCATCTACTATGGTCTATGTGTATAGTCTCCATTTATGTTGTTGAAAAAAGGTAGTTGCAATGAATAAGTCCATGGTCTTGCAAAATTCTGTCATGCGATCTCCAGGGTCATTTCTTTCACCAAGGCCATATTTTCCAACTACCTATTCTTCTTTGTTTCCAACGTACCCATTCCAATCATGAGTAATTATTAATGCATCTTGGTTGCATGTTTGATCAATTTCAGACTGCAGAAATGGTAAAAATGTTCAATTTCCTCATCTTTGGTATTGATGTGTAAATTTGAATAGTAGCTGTATTAACAGGTCTTCCTTGCAGGCATATAGATATTATTCTATCACTGCCAATGTTGTATTTCAGGATAGATCTTGAAATGTTCTTTTTGATGATGAATGTGATGCCATTCCTCTTCAATTTGTCATTCCCATTGTAGTAGACCATATAACTGTCTGATTCAAAATGACCAATACCAGTTCATTTCAGCTCATCAGTGCCTAGGATATCTATCTTTAAGCGTTCCATTTCATTTTTGACAAGTTGTAATTTTCCTAGATTCATAATTGGTACATCCCATGATCTGATTATTAATAGATGTTTGCACCTGTTTCTTCCCATTTTGAGTTGTGCCACATCAGCAAATGAAGGCCCTGAGAACTTTACTCCATCCACGTTATTAAGGTTGACTCTACTTTGAAGAGGTAGCTCTTCCTCAGTTGTATTTTGAGTGCTTTCCAGCCTGAGGGGCTCCTCTCCCAGGACTATACCAGACAGTGCTCCACAGCTATTTAGAAGGTTTTCACTGGTAAATTTTTTCAGAAGTAGACCACCAGGTCTGTCTTAGTCTGGAAGCTCCACTGAAACCTGTCCACCATGGGTGACCTTGATGTTATTTGAAATCCCAGAGGCATAGCTTTCAGCATCACAGCAATACGTAAGCCACCACAGTATGACAAACTGACAGATGAGTGGTGATATTGAAGGAAGAAACCCAAGCTTTACTGAAGGCGTTTGTGAAAAACAAGGCTCCAGGAATTAAGAGATACCAGTTGAGAGGTTTCAACAACCCAACCAGATATAGCACTGGAGGTGTTCACTTGTTTATGCCAAGAAATTTGGAAGACAGACACCTGGCCAATCAACTGGAAGAGATACATATTTGTGCCCATTCCAAAGAAAGGTGATCCAATAGAATTCAGAAATCACCGAACAATATCATTAAAACGTAGCTGAAGATAATTCAAAGTGGTTGCAGCAGCACATCAACCAGGGACAGCCAGAAATTCAAGCCAGATTCAGAAGAGGACATGGAAGGAGGGATATCATTGCTGATGTCAGCCGGATCTTTGCTGAAAGTAGAGAATACAAGAAAGATGTTTACCCGTCTTTTATTGACTATGCAAAGGCATTCGATTGTGTGGATTATAACAGATTTTGGATAGCACTGCTAAGAATGGGAATTCCAAAATACTTAATTGTGCTCATGAAGAACCTGTACATAGACCAAGATGCAGTCGTTTAAACAGAACAAGGGTATCCTGTGTGGTTTAAAATCAGTAAAGTTCTGTGTTAGGGTTGTATCCTTTCATCGTATTTACTTAACTTGTCTACTGAGCAAGTAATCTGAGAACCTGGACTATATATGAAGAAGATGAGACATCAGGTTTGGAGGAAGGCTTACTAACAACCTTGCTTACTTAAAGCAAACCATACTTGAAGCACTTACTGATAAAAATCAAAGACTATAGCCTTCAGTATGGATTACATCTCAACATAAAGGAAAAAAAAAATCCCCACAACTGAACCAATAAGCAACATCACGGTAAATGGGTAAAATATTAAGTGGTCAAGGATTTAATTATACTTGGATCCACAATCAATGCTCATGGAAACAGCAGGCAAGAAATCAAACAATATAGTGCATTGGGCACATCTGCTGCAAAAGACCTCTATAAAGTGCTAAAAGGCGAAGATGTTACCTTGAGGACTAAGGTGCAGCTAATCCAAGCCATGGCATTTTCAATTGCCTATATGCATACGAAAGCTTGAAGGTGAGTAAAGAAGACCAAAGGAAAATTGATGCATTTGAATTATTTACAGTGTTCCTGAAAAATATTGCATATACTATTGACTGCCAGAAGAAGGAACAAATCTGTCTTGGAAGAAATACAGCCAGACTGCTCCTTAGAAGCAAGGATGGTGAGACTACATCTTGCATACTTTGTACATGTTATCAGGAGGGATCAGTGCCTGGAGAAGGACATCATGCTCGGTAGAGGGTCAATGAAAAAGAGGAAGATCCTCAGAGAGATGAATTGACACAGTGGCTGCAATGATGGGCTCAAGCATAATAACAATTGTGAGGATGGAGCAGGAACGGGCAGTGTTTCATTCTGTCTTACCTGGGGTTGCTATAAGTTGAAACTGACTCAGTAGCACCTAATAAGAACAACAACATTTGCTAATATTTTGGTAAGGACTTTTATGTCTATATTCATGTGGGATATTAACCGTCAGCTTTCTTTCTTTTTTGAGGGGTACTCTTTTTCCTGGGTTTGATATCAGGGCTATGCTAGCTTCATAAAATGAATTGGGGAGAGCATTCCTTTATCTCCTATTTTTTTGTAGTAAATTAAAAAAATAAATAAAAACTGGTGTCAATTCTCCTATAAACATATGGTAGAAACCCCAGTGAAATCGTCTTGGCTAGGAGTGTTATGGATTGTATAGTGTCCTCCAAAAATGTGTGTCAACTTGTCTAGGCCATTATTCCCAGTATTATGTGGTTGCCCACCATTTTGTGATCTGATGTGCTTATCCTTTGTGTTGTATTCCTAACCTCTAAATGGAAACACTGGTGGTGTAGCAGTTAAGAGCGATAGCTGCTGACCAAAAGGTCTGCAGTTTGAGTCCAACAGGCACTCCTTGGAAACTGTATTGGGCAGTTCTATTCTGTCCTACAGGGTTGCTATGAGACGGAAATGACTGGATGGCAGCAGGTTTGGTTTTGGCTTGGATGAAGTTAATGAGGCAGGATTAGAGGCAGTTATGTTAATGATGCAGGCTTCAATCTACAGGAATAGGTTTTTTCTTGAGTCATTCTCTTTTGAGATGTAAAAGGGAGAATTGAACAGTGAGGAAAGGGAACTCCTACCAATAGTGAAGGACCAGGAGGGGAGCTTGTCCTTTGGACCTGGAGTCCCTGTGCTGAGAAGCTCCTAGGCCAGGGGAAGGTTGACGACAAGGACCTTCCTCTAGAGCAGACGGAGAGAGAAAGCCTTCCCCTGGAACTGATGCCCTGAATTTAGACTTCTAGCATACTAAACTGTGAAACTCAAACTAGACTGTGAGAGAATAAATTTCTCTTTGTTAAAGCCATCTACTTGTGGTATTTCTGGTATAGCTGCACTAGATAGCTAAGACGGAGGTTATGTTATTGATTTGAGACTTTTCCTCTTATCTAATATATGCATTCAGTGCTGTAAGCTTCTGTCTTAGCACTGTTTTAGCAGTGATCCACAAGTTTTGATATGTTGTATTTTCATATTCACTCAGTTTAATGTATTTTTACTTTCTTGAGATTTCTTCCTGTACTTATGAATTATTTGGAAATCTCTTTTAAGATTTCAATATTTTCAGATATTCCTGTTGTCCTTCTTTTATAGATTTATAGATGATTCCACTGTGGTCAGAGAAGACACTGTATAATTTCAATTATTTTCAATTTGTTGAGATTAGTTTTATGGCCCAGGACATGGTTTATCTTGGTATATGTTCCATGGGCATTTGAAAAAATTGTATATCCTGTTGCTTTTGGGTGGAATGCTCTATAAATGTCAATTTGGTTCTAATGTTTGATGATATTGTTGAGTTCTTCCCTAGCCTTGCTGGTTTCCTATTTTATTTTTCTATCAATTACAGAAAGAGGGGTGCTAAAATCTCCCATTGTAATCATGGTTTCTTCCTTTAATTTTATCAAGTTTTACTCCATATATTTTGTAAATCTTTATTATTTTTTGATGCCTATGTCTTCTTGGTGGATTTATTCATTTATCATTTTATAATATCTCTGGCTCTAGTAATTTTTTTTGTATATTATGTTTATGAGTTGGTATTTGTGCAGAAGACATTTATTTACTTTTTTATATCACAGTGAAACCATGGATTCTATTTTATATTGTCTGTTACTATTAGTGTTTATTTTGTTATTCAAATTGCCCAAGCCTATTGACTCTTTCCTTCACCCTGGGCCACATTTTCCTGTTTCTTTATATATCTGGGTTTGCTTCTTTATGTGTTTTCTTTTTTATTGGGTATTTTGAATGATACTTTGCAGTCTTTGGATTCTGTTATTTTCCTGTGGAGAATGTTGATTTTTCCCCTAGTAAACTATTTACATAGCTAGATTCAAACTCCAATTATTTCAGCCTTCAAGCTATTGCTTTATGCTGGTTTCTTCTGTGATGTATACTCTTACAACAACAAAAGCAACAAAAAAGCGTAGCTGCAGGTACTGCTTATGTACAACCAAATACCTCATAGGATTTACTTTCTTGGTTTGGAGGTTTAGGGTCATGATTTCATGGGACATCCCAGTTAATTGGCCTAATATCCTTTCTAGTGCTTCTTTTCTCCTCCTGGTTCATTGCATAGTGCCTGGGGTCTTAAAAACTTGCAAGTAGCCATTCAAAGTACAAAAATTGTTCTCTATTCACCTGGAGCAGGAGAGGAAGTAGGGGATCAGGAATAGGAGGGGGAAATGGAATGCATATGTAATTGCCTTCATAAACAATAGCCTCCTTTATCATGAGACCAGAAAAACTGGGTGGTTCCTGGTTTCCATTACTGAATGTTTTGATCAAACATTCTACAGAAGAATCCTGATCAGAAGAGGGGAAAATGCAGAATAGAATTTAACATTCTCATGAAATCCAGGCTTTCTGGAGCCCTAGAGGCTAGATGAACCCACCAAAACTATTGCCCTCAGATATCTTTAAACCTTAAACTAAAAATATCCCCTGAAGTCTTCTTTAAACCAAAAAACAGTTTAGATTAATTAGTAAAGAATGAGTGCCTCAAGAATTGTTTTCTTTTAAGTAATTATCCATGTAAGATCAAACTGACAACAGCAACTTGAAAGGTTAGATAAGAAGCTTAGGTGGCAGCGAGTTAAGTTAACGGTAGAAGAATAATTTGGAAAAGGACATTGAGAACAGCTGCACAAGTTAAAGAATGTAATCAATGTTACTGAATTGTGTACTTAGGAATTATTAGTTGGCATATATTTTATTGTGTGTATTTTCAGTAACAAAAAAATAAATTATTAAAAAATAGATTTTAATGAATTTTGAGTCTAATCCTCTGCGGTTCCCTGTTTTCTGGGATTTCTTCTACTTGATTTCCTGCTACTCTGACAGTTCTTCAAGCCAGTGACGAAAGGCCTTCTGGTAAAGTTTTAACAGCCTCTTGCCATGTAGACTGGGGAATATCTTCAGGTGCTAAACAGTTGAAAGCAAATCCTGCTGTTGTCATCGAGTCCATTCGGACTCATAGTGATCCTCTAGGACAGGGTAGGACTGCCCTTTAGGGTTTCTAAATCTTTACAGAAGCAGACTACCACATCTTTCTCCCACAGAGCTGCTGGTGGGTTCCAAGAGCCAACCTTTTGGTTAGCAGCAGAGCACTTAACCACTGGGCCACCAGGGATCATAAATGCAAATCCTGCTCAGTGTAATTCCTTTCCCTATATGTTTTTTTTTTTTTCCACTCTAATCCATTAAAGTAGTTGTTGTTGTTTAGTTTGTCTAGAGTTAATAATTGTTGATTTGAAAGAGTTTAGCTTGATATATATTTCTCCACAATTATCAAAATCAAAGCATTTCCAGGCTAGAACATTTGATGCAAATAAATAAATAAAAATGAAAACTTAAGCACATAGTCAGTCCTTAAAGTTGGGTAACCCAAATCTCCCCAAACTTCTTGGTTCACCCTTAATACTTAAACCACTTCCTTAATAAACCATTGCTTATTCAAGTGTGGTCCTTAGAACATCTGGATCAGAATACCCTGTGTTGCTTGTTAAAAGTTCAGTAACCTAGGTCCTACTTTCTGCATTCTGAATCAAATCTCTGAAGGTAGGTCCCAGACTTCTGCATGCTAAAGGGTTTCTCAAATGAGTTATATACTTTACAGTGAAAGAGGACTACCGCACTTAGGAGATTAGGCAGAATCTTTGAGACCTAGTATGACCAAAAAAGTACAAATAGATAATTACAAGCCCCTGTCCTGAGTTCTGACACCTCTGAAATTGGCAGCTATTAGAATAGAAACAAACTCAATAACCCACTGACATAGGGTGTCTGTTTCCCAGTTGTCATTTTGACAGGGGCTTCGATGGCACTAGTTTTTTTTTTATTAGAATCTGGCTGGAGCCCTGTCAGGACATCTGGAAGTTGCTTTCAATGGTTTCCAGCTGTGTTTGCAAATTAAAACTTCACTTTGGTCAGACACTGGAGACAACTGCCTTGCTCCTAAGCAGTTTTGTGAGTTGTAAAATTATTTTAGCCGTAGAATTACTTTTTCTGCCAGCAGCTTAACAAAATTTAGTGCAATCATATTATAAAGTCTTTTGCCGAGTACTTGAAAAAACAAACAAAATAATTTCACACTTTGCTAAGAACAAAAAGGCTGGCCAGTATAAAATTAGAGACTAATAGTTGAGAAATGATGATTTGCCCACCTGATAAAATATAGTTTATGCCATTTCTATCATGGTCACAAATTAATAAACATTTTCGGAGACTTACAGGGTGATTTTCTTTTGATGACACAAGTTTATAATAATATGCCTACATTTTCTAAGGGCTGTTCTTTGGTTCTTCAAGAACATCATGACTATTCCGAAAATATTCCAGATCATTGTTTCAGAATTTAATTTATAATACAGTGACACCCCAACAGGAGGGAGAACAAGCAGAGAAACTTTAAACACGAATTACAGTAAGGGAACGAAAGAGATACTAGGCAGGAGACCAGAGAGTTTTGCTTTGCTAATGGTTTGTATCACAGTTGAGAAGGATGGTAGTAGATCGTTTTAGATTTTATTGACATGCGTCATTGCCCATAGCATAAATGCTGCCAATTTCAGTCTTCTTTATTCAGACCTTAATCCTATAGAGTTCTGGTAATGTATGTGAGTATGTTAATTTGCTAATGCTTCTCCATCTATTATTTGTTAAATACATAAAACAATCCTAGGCACTATGAAGGATGCAGTAGAAACATGTATCAAATAGGAAGTTTTCAACTGCAAGTAATGGAATACTTAATTAAGAGTATTAAAAACTGTGAGGTTATACATTTCTTATATATTAAACAAGTCTGGACTCAGGGCAGTAGTGGGGTTGATACAATAGCTAGTCAAAACCCTAAAGGACTAGGTTCATTTCATTGTTCTGTTCCCCACCTCACTCTCATTTGCAAGATGGCTGCCGTAGCTATAGGTGTCACATCCTCACACAACAACATCTTCAGGCAGAAAAAGGAGTCATATTACATTTTCACATCTCTTTTTTATTGGGGGAAGAAAACTCTTCTCAGAAACTCTTTCCTTTCACCGATTTTTATGGGTTCCATTGGCCCGTGATGTATTACATGTACATGCTCTGGCTGCGTAGTAAGCTGGGAAAGAATGGACCAGGGTTTTCAGTGTCTAGGAGATAGGCTCTGTCACCAAGGAAGAATTGTGTAGTGGGGGTGGGAGGAATAGAATAGATGCCAAGGTAGTAACCAATAATATCTGTCTCAAAGGGTTAGGCTTTTTTTTTTTTTTAAATTAAACCCTCAATAATAAGTATGTTGTATTCTGATTTCTCATTTGTATTTTCAAGCACAACATCTCAATCCTTAAAATAAACATATCTAATGTAAACACTGGAGTCCCTGGGTGATGCCAGAGCTTAACACAGTCAGCTGCTAAACAAAAGATTGGTGCTTCGGATTGGAGGTTTGACTTTACGCAGTGGTGCCTCAGAAGTAAATCCTGGGGATGTAAAAAAAATACTCCCCCAAAAATCAGCTATTGAAAGACCTGTGGAACACAGTTCTACTTTAACACACATGGGGTCGGATGAGTCTGAAATGACTCAGAGAAAACCTGTTTTTAATGTAAATATTATACCTGTTTCCATTTTAGGAACCCTGGTTGTGCAGTGGTTAAAGTGATCGACTTCTAACCAAAAGGTTGGCAGTTCAAAATCACCAGCAGCTCTGTGAGAGAAAGATGTGGCTGTGTGCTTCCACAGAGATTTACAGCTAGGAGTCAAAATCGACTCGACATTAGTGAGTGGGTTTGGTCTCCATTTTATACATAAGGAAACTCATTGTGACAATAGATAATGCTGAGACATGCAGCACAATTTGAGATCTCTTTTATTCCGTATTACTTTTTTTTTTTTATTCCGTATTACTAGTAGTACAGGAGCTTAGGCAAGAGACATTAATTAGGGCATTTACATCCACTATGTTGACACAAATATATATAGCACTGGAGCAACTCAATACAAAGGAAGACAAATCTGGCAGAAAGATACAGCACGAGCTGGAGAGGGAAGGACTGAAGCAGAAAAAACAGCTACAAGACTTTGACACTCAGAATCAATTTTTTTTATACATACAATTGATTCTATTTTTGTTGTTGTTGAGAATATACGCGGCAGAGCATACACCAATTCAACGATTTCTACGTGCACAATTCAGCGACATTGATTACATTCTTCAAGTTGTGCAATCATTCTCACCCTTCTGTTCTGAATTGTTCTCTCTCCATTAATGTAAACTCACTGGCTTGTAAATTTTCTATCTAATCTTTCAAGTTACTATTGTCAATTTGAAGCCATGTAGATCTTAAAAGAGTTCAAGGCAGACATTCTTTACCAGGTAAGCTAAATTATTATTTGGTTTTAAGAAGACTTCAGGGAATACTCTTGGATTAAGGTTTAAAGATTATATCAGGGCAATAGTTCAAGGGTTCATCTAGCCTCTGTGGCTCCAGGAAATCAGAATTCCATAAGAATTAGACGTGTTTGTGATTTGTGCCTTAAAATAGGTGATAAAGAAATAAGAGTGGTGGTAACAGAAATTGGAGGAATTGGCAACTCTACCATATGAGAAGGAAATAAAAATCAGCACAGGTGACAGATTAGATGTTGTTGTTCTTAGGTGCCGTAGAGTCGATTCTGACTCATAGTGACTGTATGTACAACAGAATGGAACACTGTCCAGGCCTGTGCCATCTTCACAATCTTTGCTATGTTTGAGCTCATTGTTACAGCCGCTGTGTCAATCCAGCTCATTGAAGGTCTTCCTCTTTTTCATTTACCATCTACTTTATCAAGCATGATGTCCTTCTCCAGGAATCGGTCCCTCCTGATAACATGTCCAAAGTACGTGAGACAAAGTTTTGCCATCATTGTTTCTAAGGAGCAGTCTGGCTGTGCCCATATTAAAGAAAGGCAAAATTAAAAAAAAAAAAAAAAGACTCTCCTATTCAGTAATGGAACAATAATGATATCACAGGAGTTGTTTAAACAATAAACTAATTTAGAAGGTCCAATAATCTCAGGTTTGAGATAAGTTAATTTGTAGAGATAAGTGAATTTTCAGTTATAAACATTCCCCGGGAATTGTATAGAAGTGAGACCAAAGTGAAGTACTTTGGAAATTCTCTACACAGGGAGTATTTTTGGAGGGACACAAGATAAAACAGTATAAGCATGGCATTAAGGTGGCAAAGGACACACTCTTGCTAGAAAAATCTTTGGGCTATGCTACTGTCTCAACTGTTGCTCGTGTAAAGCTTTCAAAATATGCTGATCTTTTTGATTTCTTCCAATGTGGGGATCTAAAAGCAAATATAAGTAAATATCAAATTGCATGGAGTTTTTGAAAGAAAGAACACTGTATGGGACACCTGCTCTACCTGTCCCACACCTGAAGCACCAAGTTTGTTAGAGCCAAAGTGCTTTTGCAATTGCTGTTCCTGCTGCCTGGATTCTCTGCGTGAACCCCAGCTTTGTGGCTTTCTCTCTGTGGCTTTGGGGAAGTTATTTAACATCTCTGTTCTTCATTTTGTAAAAACTAAGATTTATAGTATCTACCTCAGGGTGTTGTTAGCATTGTACAATAAATGCATCAAAAGCTCTCAAAAAAAGTATCTAGATGTGTGATGGGCTCAAAAGGTGTTAGTTGTTATTCATTCCCTGAGATTAAGCTCAAGGACATTTATAGCCAAAGTGTGTAGCTGTTTGGCCCTGGAACAAGATAAGTAAAAAAAGTTTAGACAAATCCAACTGTGTGAGGCCTCAAATGGTCTTTTTTGTCAATCTAAGCTGGCTGCTTCCCATAAATCCCTGTCTGCTTCTGCCCACACCCACTCAAGCCAACTGGTTCTTCCTAATTACTGTCTCAGCCAAGACTAGCCAGGCTGAAATTGATTCCTTCCACAACAGCCCAGAGCCCAAGGCAAAATTCTGCCTCTCCTGTCAGTGTTCTTCCTTGTTATCAGTGACTTATGTCTATTTCTCTGCCTCCTTTTCCCTGATCATTCAGTTTCAGCACATTGACTCATTCCTGTTTGCCCAGTTTTTGCTCTGTGGTATCTAGAAAGCCTGGTGGCTAATCCATACAGCTGCTGCTTAAATTTGAACTTCATCCCTTTAGTGTGACCTGGTCTTGACTATAGAACCTAGACTTACCCACCCTTGGATCACTCCAGGGATTTCAGACAGTAACCTCTGCTTTAATGACAGGCATCTAAGTCTCCTGTAAGTCCACATCATAGCCATATTTTTTCATCAAAATGGTATTCACTTCTCTGGAGTCTGTTGCTGTTTTTTTTTTTTTAATTGTCCTCATTGGTTATTCATGTATGTTTGACAACTGACTTCCTCCTTTTATTTTTTTTTAATCTTGAGATCTGCTTGAACCTGGGCAAGAAGAAGGGAGGTTTGGGAGCTTTGTGCTCTCTGTTCCCCCCTCCCCGTGGTGAATTCTTCTACCATTCCTAACTATCAATGAAAAATTGGCAAAGCCTGGCTATCACACAAGTATTATAAATATGGTAATTTGCTAATTTATTCTTATTGTAACAAAAATATCCACACTTTTTCAAAGTGCTTTCAAGTTCATTATCTGATTTAGATTTTACAACTACCTTATTCATTCATTCATTAACTGATTCATTCATTCATCCAGCAAACATTTATTGAGGGCTTGCTACATGCCAGGCAGCATTCTAGGAACTACAGGTATAGAATTAAAGCCCTCATGAGGCTGACATGGAAGTTTTTATTGACCCCCTTGGCAAAAAATATAATTGTGTCCCTTGAGAGTTGCATAAATTGCTCATCTTGACAAATTAAATGCATTAATTGGAATTCTACAATAAGAAAAAGCTGTTCCTTTTCCCTGATTAATTTATTTGATTATTTATATCACAATTGACTCATGGATTTTTATTTTATTCTGTGGCTTATAATCCAGTCATGTCCTAATGTATTTTGTTGCTCATATTATTCTATCTGTGGCCATTGGGGCTCCCCCAGGTTGACTCCTGTGTTCTTTCAACAAGCCCCCCCACCTTTATTTTCATCTCTCCTTTTCTTTGTGACACTAAAAAGTATTTCGAGTTTTATCTTATATTTTTCCTCTTCTGGCCTTAGAATTGACCACTAAGAAGCCCTGGTTTCTTTTATTGGAGAAGGTTATTTAGAAATCAAGAGCTGTACACTGTTTTCGTTGCTACCGAGGTGTCATTGCTTTTAGACCTCTTAGCAGACATTGCTAGTAAATATATGTCTGACTACTAACTCACACAGAAACCCTGGTGATATAGTGGCTAAGAGCTGTGGCTGCTAACCAAACGGTCGGCAGTTTGAATCCACCAGGCGCTCCTTGGAAACCGTATGGGGCAGTTTTAAACCTGTCCTACAGGGTCGCTATGAGTTAGAATTGACTTGATGGCAATGGGTTTGGTTTTTGGTTTTTTTACTGCCTCACGCAAACACAGTCACCTATCTGTCTGTCTGTCTGTCTATCATCTATCTGCCTATCTCCCTATCTGCCTACCTACCTACCTACCTTACCTACCTACCTATCCTCTGTTAAAACATGTGTTTGTACTGAGATAGTGGATTGCAATTCAACACTACAGAGCTCAGTGTAGCCATTCCTCTTTCTGAATTTGTAACTTCTTTCTCACTGTTGTGAAACCTGGCTCCTCTTATCTACAGTATATTTATTATTTGTTCAATTCTAGTATAGCGTAGTTATGAGTCAGAATCAACTCAATGGCAATGGTTTACAGTGCCATAGTGGTTAAGCACTCGCCTGGTAACCGAAAGGTCAGTGGTATGAACCCACTAGCCGTTCTCCGGGGGAGAAAAGACCTGTCTATCTGCTTCCATAAAGATTACAACTTGGGAAAACCTATGGGACAATTCTACTCTGTCATAAGGTCACTCTGAGTCAGAACGGACTCAACAATACATGATAACAACACAACAGTATACAAATAAAATATTTTAAGAATTGCTAGCATATACCCTTGTGAGATACATATTTACATTATTTATGTACAGGCTCTTTTTTTTTTTTTGCCTATAGCGTTAAAGTATCCAGGCAAGATGTAGATTTCCAAAATTATTTAACTTAGTTCTTTCTCCCCCACACCTGGTGGCTTTGAACAGCTGACCTTTTGGTTAGCAGCCAAGTTCTTAACCACAGGGGTTTATAACAAGCTGGACGGGAGCATCACAATCTCCATTCCATTAGATAACTTACAAATCTGTACCTTCTTGTTATGGACTGAATTGGGTCCCCAAAAAATATGTATTGTAAATCCTAACCCTTATGCCTGTGGTGTAATCCCATTTGGGAATAAGTTTTCTTTGTTACATTAAGTATGCCTTAAATCAATCTCTTTTGAGATACAAAAGAACAGGTTGAGCAAGTAAGCAACCGTAAATGGGAGAAGATAGATGCCACGTCACATTAGATTGTCAAGGAACTAAGAATCAGAAGCTGAAAAGAAACAAGGAACTTTCCCTAGAGTTGACAGAGAAAGAAAGCCTTCCCCTAGAGCTGGCACCCTGACTTCAGGCCTCCTAAACTGTGAGAAAATAAATTTCTGTTCGTTAAATACCAGTGGTCTTTCTGTTAAATAGCAGCATTCAATAATTAAGACACTCCTTTTATTCAAGCTTGAATGTTTAGTTTGAGTTGGAGTCCCGATGAAATAATTAGTCATGTAACTTAGCACCTTGTCTCTGTCTAGGATGTATAAAAAATAGACCTAAATCGTATTTATTAAATTATTAATCTTTTTTCTTACTCTATCTCTTCCTCAATTTTAGTTTGGTATTTCTGAAAAAAAAAAAAGTACAGAAAGGACCTATACATGAATATGCTACAGTCAGGTCCTCATAAAAAATGCAAAAACAAAATAAAAAGCGTATAGAACCACAAGCCAATAGTAATGAGATGTGGAAATTTACAGCTACATAGTATTATTCATTAAATAAAGATTTTATTTAAGTTAAATAAAAGTGCTGTTAATAGTTTCCCTCTTGAAACATAAACAGTAACTTTATCCTTGTTACACAAACAGCCTTTTTCAATGAACAGGACAAATATAATGCTTAGTCTGAAATAAATTTCCAAACAGATCACTTCTACTTTTTGATTCTAAATTCTTCTCAGAAAAGCACCCCAAAAAGAGGTTTTCATAAAGCAGGATCATAAATAGAAGTAAGGACAAGATGTGTTCTTTTTGTTTTTTTATTTTGGTGTTCATTGCCATTGTCTGACCTTGAAGCATATGGAGAGAATCTGGATTTGTGGTCTGTAGCTTTTGACATAAATTATGCTGAACACATGGTCTTTTCAAAAATACTGCAGGGAACAGTTCTCTGAGTATCATTCATCATCTCTTGTTGCAATGACATCTCATTGCAAAGAAAGGTGAAAATTGTTGCTATGATGTGGAAAGTTGATGGAGAAAAGAAAAAGTTAACTTGGTAGCTAACAAAAGGACATTTGAAGATGCTCTTCAGCAATGCTGATATATTTTGTTTATAATTCATGCACCAGGGATTGCATGGAAACTAGGGCTTTGTGAGCACAAGCAGAGTGGCATGTCTGCTTGCTTTTTTGTGATATCATTTATATTTGAAATGTTTCCAGTGACAAAAATTTATTGAAGCATTTTTGTGGAAATTAGTTTCAAAGTTCTATTGTGGATTCCCACATACAAAAATACAGACCTTGGAAACCAATTAAATAAATATTTTGCCTAATGTAGTACTAATGGGTTCAAGCATAACAATGATTGTGAGAATGGCGCAGGACCAGGCAGTATTTTGTTCTGTTTTTCATAGGGTTGTGATGAGTTGGAAGCAAAGCGATGGCATATAACAACAACAGTGTACTACTATCCTTTTGGTCTTCAATGAACAGGGTAAAAAATAAAGTATGTAATGTTTTTTTCACTAATGGAATGCATGCTGAATCACTGCCCAAGAAACAAAAACTTTAAGTGGTGTTTATATATTCTGTTGGTCATACAGTGTGTCCAGGATGTGTACTTACACCATTTTACGCATGAAAATAATTTATTCACTTGACTATTACCTAACCCTGAAAACAGCACCTTCCCAATGACACACAGGAAGTGGTAAATATATAGCCTTATCTTGCTATACAGAAGCCCAAGCAGACAAAAGTTTTACACAATCACTCATCCAGGGTGCAGCACCTCCTACAATACCCTCTCAACCCAGCAATTTGGTGCCAACAAACTTCCTTCTGTTTTATGCAGTCACCTAAGTCCCCACCCTGTCACCAGCACATACCATAAACAGTAAAAAAAAAAAAAAAAAAAAAAAAAAAGCCTCCCAAGAAACCCCAGAGGTGGAAAACCTACATGTACCAGTAAGAGGTTGCCAATGAGCTAGCAGCTACTAAATACCAGAGGTAGAACTTGAACCTAGATCTATCTGGTACCAAATTTTTAACCAGTCTCTAGCATTACATGGTATCGGAGAGGCTGATCTGAGAAATGCAGTTTTGGGCTTATAATAAAGGAGATTCAGAGAAATGGTTTGGCCAAAGGCACTAAACACACACACACACACACACAAAACACAAAAGACAATATTCTCAATTTATTTAAAAGAGAATCTCAAAATTAGAGGGAATTATAGGATTCAGTACCACGTCTAGAGCATTTTTTTTTTTTCCTGTTGAATGGCTTGCAGCAAAGCCATGAAGTCAGCAAAGGTTACAATTGCCGTTTCAGCCTCACTCTCTTCTACGTTTTTTTTCCCATTTGATTCGAAGGCACCCACAGATCACTTTATACATGCTCAAAGACATTCTAATTAGCTCTCTGTCAACATTTATTTACATTTAAGTATCTCATCAACAATGGTGTTGATACCTTAGTGAGATACGTTTAAATTGATGTTTGCAGTCATTTGTGTTTTAACTTCATATGCAAGTGAATTAAGGTGTTTCCCTCAATTCAATAAGCTGCCAGTAAGCAGAAAGCTGTGAATTTAGTTGAGAATACAAATATAGTACAAGTTGATTATTTCCATTAAAAAGCTTATTCGACAGAATAAAATCCATACCTCTCATTAAGATTAAGCTTTGTAACTGAATCATCAATATAAACTGGCGATCCAGGAAAGTTACATGTCCTGAAGACTGGCTGGAGGTGAAAGCTGATGTTTGTAGACTTGTTCTCCACTGTGTGAAGGATAATACTGAGTGTTCAAAAATTACATTATTAAGTGACAATTCAGAACCTATCTAAATAATGAGAATATTGAGTTTTTATTTTCTCTAAAATACAAATTCTGATATACTAGAGGTCAACCAAGGACACTTAGAATCTTTTTGTTTTTCAACTTATCCTCATGGGTTTTCTTCTTGACCAGTCAATTAATCATTCAGTCAAAAAAGAATGACTAAGTCATCAAAAACTAGGAAATTCTGAAAAATTGTCATAGTCTAGAGGAGCCTAAGGATATGACAACTAAACGTAATGTATGATGGGACCCTTAGATAAAAAGGCTATTAGTTAAAAACTAAAGAAATGCAACTAAAGTATGAAATTTTGTTAATTATATCGATATTGGTTGTGATTAGTTGTGACGGTCGTACCGTACTAACATACAATGTTAACAATGGGAGAAACTGGGTGGGGGGGAATATGGAACTATCTGTACCATCTTTGCAACTTCTCTGTAAATCTGTAACTATTTTAAAATAAAGAAGTCTATTGTAAAAAAAGTTAAGAATGACTAGCCCAAGTATGGAAGTATTGTGGGACAAAGAACTATCTATTCGTGTATAAAAACCAAACCCGTTGCCATCGAGTTGATTCTGACTCATAGTGACCCCGTAGGACAGTGTAGAACTGCCCCACAGGGTTTCCGAGGAGAGGCTGGTGGACTCCAACTGCTGACCTTTTGATTAGCAGCCGTAGTGTGCCATAGCTTTTAACCACTGAGCATGACTAAAATATGCAGTAATTAAATTATTGCCCCTGAGAGACCCAAAAAGAAGCTGTAGTATCTTTATCCTCCCCCTCTTTAAGCTTCTTTCTCTAAATTATTTCAAATTATGGTGTCTTTTAAAAGGTTAATGATTGGAGTCCCTGGGTGGCACAAATGGTTAACCGCTTGGCTCTTAACTGAAAGGTTGGCAGTTTGGAATCACCTATAGGTGCCTTGGAAGAAAGGCCTACTTCTGAAAGATAACAGCCATTGGGGGCAAAAAGTAATTATTAGCATCCATGAGGAAAAAAGAAGATTTTGTAATCAGGAAGGTATATGAATCATTCTGCTGACTCAGGGCAAATATGGCACACGGTTGGCACAAATGGTTTGGGATTGGCTGCTAACCCAAAGGTTGACAGTTCAAACCCACCCAGCAGATCCATGGAAGAAGGACCTAGTGAATTGCTTCCACAAAGATTACAACCAAGAAAACCCTATGCAGCAGTTCTACTCTGTAACACATGCGGTTCCTTGAGCCAAGAGCCAATTAAAAATACAGTTAACAACAACAAAACATAGAGACGATTTGGTAATGATCCAATCATCGCCTTACTCAAACTGCTTCATGAAGAATGGTTTGCACACACCTTCAATGTTTCTGAGATGAATAAGCGGCAGGGTGAGGCCAAGTGGGATAAAAGTGTGGGAATAAACTAAGCCTTATACGGAAATCATTTTCAAGCGCTGACCATATTCAGCAGACAGCTCTAAAGGACAAACCATTCTTTCTTCTCACCCTCGCAATAAATACATAGAAAACACTTTCGACCTGAAGAGGTTGAAAGAAAAAGTTGGCAGCACCATGGCTTCCTTTTATCCTGCAACCTCCCACATCTAATGAACAGTTTTATTCTGAAAAATGGCATGTTTTTAGAAAGCCAATTTGACCTTCTTTATACAGAAAAGCAGAGGGCTATTTCAGGCATTATTTCAGATTGCAGCCATCCCATTTCCCAACCATAACTTGGCATAAACCAATACTCTAAATAAGAAAATATTAAGAACCCTCCTCCCCAAGATTAGCTGTTACTCATTTCTTTCTTAAAGAGAAGAAATGAGCCAAATAAAAACCTAAAATTCACTTAGTTTGAAAGGGTTCATACAACTTGCAAGTGTCACTCAGGACAGGGTATAAATGGAGAACACAAAGCTTATTTTTGATGCCTTCTGACCTTCCCCAGGCAACCAGTTTAATTGCAATAACTGTCTGCCAAAGTCCCCTAATCCTATTGTTCCCTTTTCTGCCCTGTGCTCAAGTATTACCCTTCGTCATTACTTCACCTCCCAAAATACATCTGTCAGCAACGCATAGCACATTCCTCTCACCTTCGAGCCATGGCACCTTCACTCACTCTCAGGATAACTTACATGAAGCCCATAGTGGTCTGTTGCCCTCACAATACCTTCCCAACATATGAGAGAATATGAGGACACACCTCAAGCCTCATACAATGGATTAACAATTTTATAAAACAAAAGCCTCTTTTTTAAAATATCATAACACTTCCAAAAATTACATTTTATAACAACCTAAAGTCTGTAGTTAGCAATTTGAGCAAGAGGTCCCTGGCATTGTAATGTATAGTGTCCCGAATTAAGGTGTTTAGAATACAGGCACATCAATTGCTCTGATTTTTTTTATAACTAAATTATATAAATTCTATATTACACATAGAATGAAGTTATAAATCATACTTTTGCTCACCTATATCCTCCTCTAGGGGCTTTTAGTCATTATTCTGCCTGATAACCAGCTGGAGAAATGTGTTAAGAGAGTAGATACTTGTGCCCATCCCTGGCAGGTTTGATTACGTTAGATTTAAGGAATCTGCATACTAAGAAACACTTGGGAAATTCTGAAGCAGATGGTCAATATTCTGGGTTTTTGGAAACACCTTCCTCCTCTGTAAGTCTTAAAAACAGCTAAGGAAAAGGAAAATCCAAAATACTTGCAGAAAAGTTTTACTTCAGGCCCTGAAGCTATAAGAGGAGGCAGCTTTAACCTTCCACCACGAACAACTAGAAAAATGGGCAAAACATACAAAAATATTTTTCAGAGATTTGTCAACAAGTAAGGCAGGGCTGTGAACCCTGAGATAACAGCAGTGGAGTGAGTCTTATAATATTCTTGGTTTTCTCCCTGCACGCAACTTTTGAGTGGTGGACTGAGGAAGAACAGGCTCAAACAGACCCCACGGAAGCCTGAGTTTCCTGGATTTCTGTACCTTTACCTTTACATTTCACCAGTTGCCATTGAGTTGACCCCACTCGTGGCGATTCCATGACAAGTATACCCTGTAAACCCCACAGCAGTTATACAAGTTAAATACTATCATTGTTAATCCTGTTTTATGGAAAAAGAAAGAAAAACAAACTTTTCAGAAGTAATTTTGTGATAAACTAAGAATATTTAACTTAAAACAACATAAAAAGTGACTCCCAGGGCAATGAGGCACACATTGCCTATACCCTTCTAATGTTATCATTTTAGGCGATTTTTTTTTTTTCTCTCTCTGATTAATAATTGGCACTAACCTATCCCTATTCCTCTTTTGGAACACACTGAGCAGAACGAATAACTATACTATGATCGCTCATAATTTTGTGAAACAATAAGCGCTGTTTGCTATAGCTGAAGACCTGTTACTGAAGGCAGTTAAAATATTTCATGTAAAAGCTGGCCCTGAGAACTGAAGACCATCATTGCTCTTCCATCGTCATGGATGAACAGGGATGAATCTTCTATTCATGAGAATAACAGAATAATGAATATATCTTTGCCATACAGTTCAGTGATTCTTACCTGTCATTTTCTGAATTAATAACTTACTGAAACTTATCAACTACTTATCTACAATATCATGAAATCATGGTATTCATCCATATTAGCAGCCATCTATACACGCTGAGACAAAGAAGAATACAAATTAATAAATCCTGCATCTTCTCTTCCCCTTTTATTAAAGGATGCAGAAGAATTTGACTTGTGTTCTGAGTGAAAAAAAACTGATCTTTTTTTTTATGTCTTATGCCCCAGTATCATAAATTAAATTATATTATTATATATTATTAACTGTTAAAAATTAGGAAACAATGAGAAAGAAGAGGCCATGAAGAATCAGTAAAATTAGAGTGTCATTGTGGATTAGGTATGATTTACTAAATAGATCTCAATATTAATCTCATAGTTTGTTATGTTCTAGCACAAATGACACTGACTTGACCTTTGGTACAATAGACAATAGAATTCTTGAATCATTTTTAGCTTTTAGTTTTACTGTTTGTAGAACATACACACAAAAGAGATTTTAGGAACCTCTAAGTGCTATGAGTCGGAATAAGTGCTATGAGTCGGAATCGACTCGATGGCACTGGGATGGGGCTGGGGAAGTGGATTATTAACTAGAATAGTGCTCCTTGAGATTATACAAACATCCTGTGGGTCTTTATTCTGAGAATCTTAACAAATGGACTTTCAGGAAATGTGGATATCTCTTTGGGGAAATACCTACAAATATAGGAAAGAAAAAAAAAAGGTACAGCTGAGAAGTCAAAAATCATTTTTTTTTTGCATTATAATATCATGTTTTTTCTTACTTTGGCATTTTTTCATTTTCAAAACCAAGACCTTTTTTTTTTTTAATTTTTATTGTGCTTTAGGTGAAGTTTACAAATCAAGTCAGCCTCTCATACAAAAATTTATATACACCCTCCTATATACTCCTGGAAACGCTGGTGGCATAGTTTTTAAGTGCTGCAGCTGCTAACTAAAGGGTCTGCAGTTCGAATCTGCCAGGCGCTCCTCGGAAACTCTATGGGGCAGTTCTACTCTGTCCAAAGGGTCGCTATGAGTCGCAATCGACTCGACGGCACTGGGTTTTATATACTCCTAGTTGCTCTCGCCCTAATGAGACAGCACACTCCTTCCTCCACTCCCTATTTTCCTGTCCATTAGACCAGCTTCTGCCCCCCTCTGCATTCTCATCTCCCCTCCAGACAGGAGCAGCCCACATAGTGTCATGTGTCTACTTGATCCAAGAAGCTCACTCCTCAAGAGTATCATTATCTTATATTCTAGTCCAATCCCTGTCTGAAGAGCTGGCTTTGGGAATGGTTCTTGTTTTGGGCTAACATTAGGTCTGGGGACCATGACCTCTAAGGTCCTTCTAGTCTCAGACTATTAAGCCTGGCCTTTTTACAAGAATTTGAGTTCTGCATGCCACTGCTCTTCTGCTCCTTCAAGGGTTCTCTGTTGTGTTCCCTGTCAGGGTAGTCAGCAGTTGTAGCCAGGCACCGTCTAGTTCTACTGGTCTCAGACTGATGAAGTCTCTGATTTGTGTGGTCCTTTCTGTCTCTTGGGCTTATAATTACCTTGTGTCTTTGGTGTTCTTCATTCTTCTTTGCTCTAGGTGTGTTGAGACCAATTGATGCATCTTAGATAGCCTCTTGCTAGCATTTAAGACCCCAGGCTCCACTCTCCAAAGTGGGATGCAGAATGTTTTCTTAATAGATTTTATAATGCCGGTTGACCTAGATATCCCCTGAAGCCATGGTCCCCAAATCCCCGTCCCGTATGCTGGCCTTTGAAGCACTCGATTTATTCAGGAAACTGCTTTTCTTTTAGTCCAGCTGAGCTGACTTTTCCTGTATTGTGTGTTGTCTTTCCCTTCACCTAAAATAGTTGTTGTCTGCTGTCTAATTAGTGATTACCACCCCTGCTCCCTCCTTCCCCACTCTCCTAACCATCAAAGAATACTTTCTTCTCTGTTTAAATTATCTTGAGTTCTTATAATTGCGGTCTCATACCGTATTTGTCCTTTTGCAACTGATTAATTTCACTCAGCATAATGCCTTCCAGCTTCCTCCATGTTATGAAATGTTTCACAGATTCATCACTATTCTTTATCAATGCATAGTATTCCATTGTGTGAACATACCATAATTTATTTATCCATTCATCTGTTGATGAGAATCTTGGTTGCTTCCATCTTTTTTGCTATTGTAAACAGTGTTGCAATGAACATAAGTGTCCACATATCTGTTCATGTAAAGGGTCTTATTTCTCTAGGGTATATTCCGAGGAGTGGGATTGCTGGATCATATGCTAGTTCTATTTCTAGCTTTTCAAGGAAGTGCCAAATCGATTTCCAAACTGGTTGTACCATTTTACATTCTCACCAGCAGTGTATAAGTGTTGCAGTCTCTCCACAGCCTCTACAACGTCTATTATTTTGTGGATTAATGCCAGCCTTTTTAGAGTGAGATAGAATCTCATTGTAATTTTGATTTCCATTTCTCTAATGGCTAATGATCGTGAGCATTCCCTCATGTATCTGTTAGCTACCTGAATGTCTTCTTTAATGAAGTGGCTGTTCATATCCTTTGCCCATTCTTTAATTGGGTTATTAGTCTTTTTGTTGTTGTTTTTGCAGTATCATGTAGGTTTTAGAGATCAGATGCTATTCAGAAATGTCATAGCTAAAAACTTTTCCCCAGTCCGTAGGTAATCTTTTTACCGTTTTGGTGAAGTCTTTGGATAAGCATAGGTATTTGACTCTTAGGAGCTCCCAGTTACCTACTTTTTCTTCTGCATTGTTAGTAATTTTTGTATACTGTTTATGCCATGTATTAGGGCTCCTAACGTTCTCCCTATTTTTTCTGCCATGATCTTTATTGTTTTAGATTTTATATTTTGGACTTCGATCCATTTTGAGTTAGTTTTTGTGCATGGAGTGAGGTATAGGTGTTGTTTCATTTTTTTTTTTTGCATTTTTACCCTTTTGGTGAAGTCTTTAGATGAGCATAGGTGTTTGATTTTTAGGAGCTCCCAGTTATCTGGTTTGTCTTCGTCATTTTTGGTAACATTTTGTATTCTGTTTATGCCTTGCATAAGGACTTCTAACGTTGTCCCTATTTTTTCTTCCATGATCTTTATCGTTTTAGATTTTATATTTAGGCCTTTGATCCATTTTGAGCTCTTTTTTGTGCATGGAGTGAGGTATGGGTCTTGTTTCATTTTTTTGCAGATGGATATCCAGTTATGCCAGCACCATTTGTTACAAAGACTGTCCTTTCCCCAATTAACTGTTTTGGGGCCTTTGTCAAATATCAACTGCTCATATGCGGATGGATTTATGTCTGGATTCTCAATTCTGTTCCATTGGTCTATGTATCTGTTGTTGTACCAGTACCAGACTGTTTTGAATACTGTGGCAGTATAATAGGTTCTAAAATCAGGTAGTGTGAGGCCTCCCACTTTGTTTTTCTTCTTCAGTTATGCTTTACTTATCCAGGGTCTCTTTCCCTTCCATATGGAGTTGGTGATTTGCTTCTCCATCTCATTAAAAATATCATTGGAATTTGGATCTGAATTCATTGTATCTATAGATGGCTTTTGGTAAAATAGACATTTTTACAAAGTTGAGTCTTCCTATCCATGAGCAAGGTATGTTTTTCCACTTATGTAAGTCTCTTTTGGTTTCTTGCAGTAGTGTCTTGTAGTTTTGTTTGTACAGGTCTTTTAAGTCTCTGGTGAGATTTATTCCTAAGTATTTTATCTTCTTGGGGGCTACTGTAAATGGTATTAATTTTGTGATTTCATCTTCAGTGTTCTTTTTGTTGATGTAGAAAAATCCAACTGATTTTTATATGTTTAATTGTATCCAGGTACTCTGCTGAACTCTTCTATTAGTTTCAGTAATTTTCTTGAAGATTCTTTAGGGTTTTCTGTGTATAATATCATTCGTCTGCAGATAGAGATACTTTGACTGCTTCCTTACCAATCTGGATGCCCTTTATTTCTTTACCTAGTTAATTGCTCCGGCTAGGGCCTCCAGCACAATGTTGAATAAGAGTTGTGATAAAGGGCATCCTTGTCTGATTCCCTTTCTCAAGGGGAGTGCTTTCAGACTCTCTCTGTTCAGGATGATGTTAGCTGTCGGCTTTGTATAAATGCCCTTTACTATGTTGAGGAATTTTCCTTCTATTCCTATTTTGCTGAGAATTTTTATCATGAATGGGTGTTGGACTTTGTCAAATGCCTTTTCTGCATCAACTGATAAAATCATTTGGTTCTTGTCTTTTGTTTTATTTATATAATGGATTACATTAATTGTTTTTCTAATGTTGAACCTGGTATGAATCCCATTTGGTCATGGTGAATTATTTTTTTGATGTTGTTGAATTCTGTTGGCTAGAATTTTGTTGAGGATTTTGGCATCTAAGTTCATGAGGGATATAAGTCTGTAATTTTCTTTCTTTGTGGTGTCTTTACCTGGTTTTGGTATCAGGGATATGCTGGCTTCATAGAATGAGTTTGTGAGTATTCCATCCTTTTCTATGCTCTAAAATACCTTTAGTGGTAGTGGTGTTAACTCTTCTCTGAAAGTTTGGTAGAACTCTCCAGTGAAGCCGTTCGTCAGTGCCAGGGCTTTTTTTTGTTGGGAGTTTTTTGATTACCTTTTCAATCTCTTCTTTTGTTATGGGTTTATTTAGTTCTCTTGCCTCTGTTTGTGTTAGTTTAGGTAGGTAGTGTTTTTCTAGTACTTCATCCATTTCTTCTAGGTTTTCAAATTTGTTTGAGTATAGTTTTTCATAGTAATCTGATATGATTCTTTTGATTTCTGTTGGGTTTGTGGTGATATCACCCATCTCATTTCTTATTTGGGTAATTTACTTCCTCTCCTGTTTTTCTTCTGTCAGTTTGGCCAATGATGTATCATTTTTGTTAATTTTTTCAAAGAACCAGCTTTCGGTCTTGTTAACACTTTCAGGTTGTTTTTTTTTTGTTCTCTATTTCATTTAATTCTGCTCTAATTTTTATTATTTGCTTTCTTCTGGTGCCTGACAGTTTCTTTTGTTGCTCTCTTTCTATTTGTTCAAGTTGTAGGGGCAGTTCTTTGATTTTGGCCTTTTCTTCTTTTTTTATGTGTGCATTTATTGATATAAATTGACCTCTATGCACTGCTTTTGCTGTGTTTCAAAGGCTCTGATAGGAAGTGTTTTCCCTCTCATTGGATTCTATGAATTTCGTTATTCCATCCTTAATGTTTTCTATAACCCAGTCGTTTTTGTGCAGAGTATTGCTCAGTTTCCAAGTGTTTGATTTATTTTCCCTGCTTTTTCTGTTTTTGATTTCTACTTTAGTGGCCTTATGGTCGGAGAAGATGCTTTGTCATATTTCGATGTTTTGGATTCTGCTAAGGCTTGCTTAATGACCAATATGTGGTCTATTCTAGAGAATGTTCCATGTGCACTGGAAAGGAAAGTATACATGGCTGGTCTTGGGTGGAGTGTTCTGTATATATCTATGAGGTCAAGTTGTTTAATTGTGGCATTTAGATCTTCTGTGTCTTTATTGATCTTCTTTTGGTTGTTCTGTTCACTGAAAGTGGTGTGTTGAAGTCTCCTACTATTATTGTGGAGTTGTCTATCTCACTTTTCAATGCTGTTAAAGTTTTTTTTTAAGTATCTTGCAGCCCTGTCATTGGGTGCACAAATATTTAATATGGTTATATCTTCCTGGTATATTGTCCCTTTAATCATTATGTAGTGTCCTTCCTTATCCTTTGTGGTGGATTTAACTCTAAAGTCTATTTTATACAAATTAGTATAGCCACTCCTGCTCTTTTTTGATTGCTGTTTGCTTGATATATTTTTTTCTATCCTTTGAGTTTTAGTTTGTTTGTGTCTCTAAGTCTAAGGTGTGCCTCTTGTAGGCAGCATATAGATAGATTGTGTTTTTTTGTCCATTCGGGCAGTTTCTCTTTATTGGTGCATTTAATCCATTTACATTCAGCATAATTATGGATAAGTATGAGTCAGAATAGACTTGATGGCCCTGGGTTTGGTTTTTTTTGGTATGAGGCTAGTGCTGTCATTGTGATGTCTTTTTTTTTGTGTTGTTGACAGTTCCTTTTTTCAACTTTTTTGTGCTCAGTAACATATATTGTCTTTTCCTCTTATAGATTCTTGTTGATTTTTTTTTTTTTGCTGAGTCTTTGTTTTTTTTCTTGTGTTTTTATGAGTAAGATTGTTAGTCTCCTTTGTGGTAACCCCTATTTTTCTAAGTTTAAACCTAACATTTATTTCTTTATATTGCTTTGACTTCCTGTCCCATATGAAAGATCTATGACTACATTCCTTAGTCCCTCTTTATTGTTTTAATATTGTCATCTTTTATATAATAATATCTCTGTTTCCCTGTTTTGAGTGTTTTTTAATCTTTTGATTTGTTTTTGTGATTTCCCTGTCTGGGTTGACTTGTGGTTGCTCTGTCCTCTGTTCTAGCCTTGGGTCGATATCTGGTATTATTGATTTTCTAGCCAGAGAACTCCCTTTAGTATTCTTGTAGTTTTGGTTTGGTTTTTACGAATTCCCTAAACTTCTGTTTTGCTGGAAATGTCCTAATTTCACCTTCATATTTGAGAGACAGTTTTGCTGGATATATGATTCTTGGCTGGCAATTTTTTTCCTTCAGTGTTTTATATAAGTTATCCCCTTGCCTTCTTGCCTGCATGGTTTCTGCCGAGTAGTCCGAGCTTATCCTTATTGACTCTCCTTTGTAGGTGACTTTTCATTTATCCCTAGCTGCTCTCAGAATTCTCTCTTTATCTTTGGTTTTGGCAAGCTTGATCATAATATGTCTTGGTGACTTTCTTTTGAGATCTACCTTATGTGGAGTTCAATGAGCGTCTTGGATAGATATGTTTTCATCTTTCATGACATTAGGGAAGTTTTTTGCAAATAAATCTTTAACAATTCTCTCTTTATTTTCTATTATCTCTCCCTGTTCCATTACTCCAATCACTCGGAAGTTACTTCTCTTGACAGAGTCCCACATGATTCTTAGAGTTTCTTCATCTTTTAATATTCTTTTATCTGATCTTTCTTTGAATATATTTGTGCCAAGTGTTTATATTCAACCTCAGTAATTCTGCCGTCCACTTGCTCAATTCTGCTTCTCTGACTTTCTATAGAGTTGTCTACTTCTGTAATTTTATTGTTAATCTTCTGAATTTCTGATTGCTGTCTCTCTATGGATTCTTGCAGCTTATTAAATTTTCCATTATGTTCTTGAATAACCTTTTTAGTTTTTTCAACTGCTTCATCTGTGTGTTGTGTGTCTTGTTCTGAGTTTTGTCTGATCTCATTCCTGATGTTTTGAAGAGTTTTGCATATTAATCTTTTGTATTTTGAATCTAGTAATTCCAGGAAGATACCTTCATCCTGAAGATTCCTTGATTCTTTGTTTTGAGAGCTTGTTGAAGCAATCATGGTCTGCTTCTTTATGTGATTTGATATTGACTGTTGTCTCTGAGCCATGTATAATTTATTGTATTAGTTTATTTTATGTTTGCTTACTGTATCCTAGCTTTGCTTTGTTTTGTTTTGATATGCCCAGATAGGCTGCTTGAGTGAGGTAACTTGATTATTTTCACCTTTGAAGCTCTAATGTCCTGCCACCAGATGGCTAGAGCTGTTAGCAGGTATATGAGTCTAGGAGTCCATTCACTTTTCTTGTATGGATTCAGCTTAGGTGTCCAGGTAGCTGGTCACCAAATACGTGGTACAGGCTTTGTCCTACAGTCTTATAGGGGCAGGGATGATTGGTGTAGGTACAGGTATCTGATTGCAGCAGGGGTCATGCTCCGAACAAGGCAGGAGGCTGACAATCATCTCCCGAGGGTCTGTGAAGAAAGCGTATTCCTGTTCCCTAGAGCATACAGGTGGGTGGGTTCTGCAGGCAGACCACGGGCACCCAATGTAAGGACTGGGAGGTACCAGTTTTCCTTGGACTCCTGTCATAGGTTGCTAGTTGATGTGGATGCAGCCACCACTCCTTAGGCCCCTGATTTGGGTAGGTGAGGACCCTGTTTAATAGGCAAAGCAATGTCAAATGTGAAACTCCCACCTCTCTACAGCACAACAGAAACAGTTGCAGTCTGCCAACAAGGGCCTATTCTCCTGGAATGGGCGCACATAGGTCCATGCAGGGGTGAAAAGTATTCAAAATCTGTGGATGATTTGTCCCTGACAGGAGCTGCTTCTCTCCTGAGTTCCCCAGCTTAGTGGAGCTGGCTGATTATCTTTTCCCCCAATTGTTAATTTATTCTTTCTCCGAGGCTGGAGAATGGCTCGGGGTGTGCAGCAGAACCTATCTCAGGCCCAGAGAAATCAACAGCCACTGAAGCCAGCTTGGGGCTGGGATGCAGTAAAATAGATGCAAGTATTTAGCTTTTGCCAAGAGCGCTGTTCTTTTCTTGTTCCAGAGGTGTGAGTAGGCTGTGAGGCTCACTGTATCTCCCTGAGGAAAACACGTCTGAGGTGCCAGTCCCACCAGAGCCGCTCCACAAAATGATGCCTGAGGGTTCCTGGCAATTCAGGTCTGACAACTCCTCACCACTTCTGAACCATCTCTCCCTCCCCCTGCCACTCAGTCCATTTTCTAACTTTATCTTTGATGTTCAGGGCTCCTTGCTTGTCATATGTATAATTGTTTCACTTGTTTTCTTGGGTCTTTTGTTGTAAGAGGGATCACTGGAAGCATCTGACCACTCTTCCATCTTGGCCCTGCCTCCCAAGAGCATTTTTTACTACAATAGGTATTTATAGAAATTTGGAACTTTGATGTCTTTTTAAAAATATAGATACAAAATGTATTTAATTTAAAAACTAAGCTTATTGGATTGTGAGAAGATACCCAAGATGTACAGGTTTTGTCTGATGGTCTAAAATTGTCCAAAAGTATATAAAGCTTTGCCTACCTCCAACCCCCACCAAAAAAAAAAAAAGAAGATATAAAATGATGCTTATCATTGCTGTCATTGTTTTCATCATCATAATATCATCATCACCATGGTGGTTTTGGTTACTCGGGTCTTATCACATAGCAAACAGTATCTTCCTTTCAACATCATTTTGACTTCAGGGAATGGAACAACCAGGCCTCCCCTCCTCAGGCCTCTTGCAAAGTCAGTTTGCCTTCTACATGGAGAAAGAGAAGGAAAACATTGTCCTAAAGACTGTCCGCTTTGAGGAAAAGGCAGAGAGGCTACATATTCCTAGACCTTTTCCTAATCTCCCTAATTGCACTCCAAAAATCATCCTTCTGATAAGTGGAATTTTTCTCATGGAAACAGGAAAAGAAAAGAAGCAGTTCTCCGTGCTGTGTACATTCAACGATGAAGAATAATGTATATATAAGATTCCTAATTTGGAAAACTTTTGTCTTTTATGAATAGAACACAAAAATAAGAAATGTGGTAAAAAGTTCTTCTGGATGTTCCTTATATGATTTGGGGCTGTCTCTCCAGTAGACCATGACTTCCTAGAGAGCAGGGATCAAGTCCTTTTTTTCCTTGAATTACATACCAGCCTGCAAATTGCTTTACATGGACTAAAAACTCAGTAAGTGCCTGTTAAATGTTGAATGCTGAAATAAAAATTGATATTATGAGATTCAGAAAATATTTGGTGAAGCATTTTGTAATAATGTGAAGACCAAAACCAATACAAGCAAGTCAGTTGAGGCTGTTTTGTTTCTCGGGTTTTTGTTATTGTTTTGTCTTGTTTTTCCATCATACTCTTCCATTTGTCATTTTAGTTTAGTTTGTTTTTAGTTTTGCTTATCCTATGTGGTGTAGTCACCTGTACTTGTTTCTGAAGTAATTAGAAACTGAAACTAATTGAATGCACTAAATTGTTTTACGCAAGCTCTTTTAAAAGTAGCTTATAACTTTCTAACTTTCTAAACTTTGTTGTTGCTAGGTGCCATTGAGTCGGTTCTGACTCATAGCTACCCTATGTACAACACAATGAAACACTGCCTGGTCTTTTGCCATCTTCCTGATCGTTATTACTCATAAATATCCAGAGTTTGATATAAATTATTTTTTATTGATTCTTTAATATCCGTAATTTCCTGAGTCCAGGAAAGATGAATCACTGATTATGGAGATGGTTGTAACCAATAAAAATATTTTACTGCCTTTAAGTTTTTCTTGTATTGCCATCTAACTGAGTGCCAAAATTGGAATAAAATATTTTAATTAATGCTTCCATGTCTGTTCCCCAAAAAGTATGTGATTTTGTCTAATGCATCTGGCATACTAAAAAAAAAAAAAAAAAAAGGCAATGAAAATAAAATATACATGATATACCTGCAGAGAGAGATGAGAATATGAATAAACTGATTGACTAATAGCTGCCTGGAAAACAACTTAGGTGAAATTAGACATTCATTTTATTCCTAACTTTACATACCAAACAGCAAAAACTTGCAATGTAGATGGATATATTTACCTTTTAAATCATAATAAATGCAGAAACCTCATAATTGTACTTCTACAAAATATAAAATTATTTTAGAGCCCAGTGAAAAGCAAGCCTTTTCAAATTATTCCCTTTATAATTCTCTTTTGTGTTAAATGTGGATTTGAGAATATTTCTTGGAAATTAAAAATGACCTTCTAGGGTGGGGAGGAGATAAGGAGGCAGATAGGTGAAAATGTGAAGCATGCAGTTTGGTAATTCAGAAAGGAAAACACAAACCTCAGATGTTGGTACTTGATGACCCCTTTCCTCACGTCACCCATCCGATAAGGTATCTCTTCGGAAGAGGGGAAAAAAATAGTGGAAAAACAGTAGAGAAAATTACTAGAAGTTTTCCACCAGTACTTTTTCCTCTGGGAGAAGAGTAGAAGACACCCTACCACTCAGGAAATGTGAAGAGTGGATAAAAAAGCATCCTCCCAAAGTGTATGAAAAATAAATTTAATTTATGAAGATGGTATACTCTTTCATTAGCTGAAGACAGTTGGTGAAATGAAGGCCATGTGACCTTTGGTAACTTAGATACATAGAGACACACACACACAGAGATAGAGAGATGATAGATATATATAAATATTTACTAAAGAGAAATTCTTATAAAAAGGAAACTTGAAGCTAGTTAAATATGTATTTCTTTCCCCTATGATGTATATTCAAGAAGCAGTCTTAAATTTTCTTCTAACAATAAAGTTAATTGAAAAATAATTATCATACTCCCAAACACCAATCAAATACCATGAGCATATGAATTCAAATTAGTTGAGCTTCTATATGCGTGTAGAGTATAACTACCCAATCCATTTATTTATAAATTCATCCATTTGTTTAACTGATATTTAGAGAACTTCTGATAGATGGAAAGATTATTCCATCATATGCCCAGTGCTGTAGAAGTTATAAAAATGAATAGACATGAACCCTCCCCTCAAAATTCTTACAATGGAGAAAATACAATATATCAGTACATGATTTTAATAAAAATAATTTTAATGTGCTATGAGAGAAATGGGAACCCTGGTAGCATGGCAGTTAAGGGCTACAGCTGCTCACAAAAAGGTTGGCAGGTCGAATCCAGCAGGTATTCCTTGGAAACTCTATGAAAGCTCTGCTCTGTCCTGTAGGGTTGCTATGAGTCGGAATCGACTTGACGGCAATGGATTTATAAAAGAAATTCAGAGAATCACACTATTTCAGATAACAGATACATTTCTATAGATTAAAGTAATTAGAGCTTCAAAGAAATCACTTGGCCTTGAAAGGTATATAAAATTACGGTATTTTGAAATTCTGGTGCTGAACATTAGAAGTGAAGTTAATAGTAAAAAGACGATTACAGAGTCTACACAGAGAACAGACTATTACAGTTAGTGTGGTGTTTTTGTTTTTATTTTCTGAGTAAGAGGCCATATTTGCTCAGGAGATGTTAAGCAATGCCCAAGGATAATCAGTCAGGCAATAGTATGGTATATAAACTCCAACTCATGGCGATCCCATGCACAACGAAATGCAATACTGCCTGGTCCTGTGCCATCCTCATGATTGGCTGTGGATCTGACTGTTATGACCTATAGGGTTTTCACTGGCTGACTTTTTGGAAGTAGGTTGATAGGCTTTTCTTCTTAGTCTGTCTTAGTCTGGAAGCTCTGCTGAAACCTGTTCAGCATCTTAGTAACATGTAAGCCACCGCTGACAGTCAGGTTGTGGCTACGCATGAGGTATACTGGCCAGGAATCAACCTCAGCGTTCTGCATGGGGATGAGAATTCTACCACTGAACCACCAATGTCCTCAAGAATGAAAACTAGAGATCTAAAACTTCTTAGTTATTGCTGAGTTTATGCATGGCAGAGACCACATAGTATCCCCAATATTAATTTTTCCCCTTAATATTAGAACATATTATCTGAGCATATCCTTATCCAAGAAAAATCTATATATTCCAGGTACCCTTGCTTCTAAAAGATGTCACTAAAGACAAGTCACTTGGTATAATCATGTGACTAACCTCAGGTGGAGATGAAATCAGAGATATTGTGTCCAAGCAACGAAAAATGGCCTAAGAAAAAGGGGAGCACCCTCTTCACCTCTGCTACCTTGTGGTATGGACTGTAGACATGAAAACTAGAGCTTGGAAAGCCATCTTGGACCATGAGGAGGCAAACATGTAGAGCAAGGTAGAGAAATAAGAAAGAATGCACGTGTGCTTCTAATGTCAAATAGCATCTTATCAGACCTGGACTCCTATCTAGTTTAAGCCAAAGTCATTTTGGGTTTTCTGTCACATGGAGATAAACATATTATCAACTGATACCAGTCGCATCGGACATATTAATCAAATTTCTTAATTGCAAGCAACAAAAATGTGTAGGCGGAGCTACATATTTTGACTTGGCACCTAACAACAACAGTTTTTCCATATTAACCACTTTCAATTGTAATAACATAGCAATTAAATCAAACACATTACAATAAAATTGAAACCATCCTAAGTACATTTTGTTCATGGCTTTTTAAAGCACAACGTGGACAAATTGCTTAATATTAAAAGGTCGAGAGACACCTTGGCCTCGATTTACAGAGAGAAAATGCTGTTATCCCAGAAAACACTGTAAAAAATAAATTAGCAGTCTTCAGAAACTAAACAATATTTACCATTGATTTTCATTACTTTTGTCTATTGAAAAATAACATGTTTTTTTCCTATAGTGTCTCAAATTTTTTTTTTTGTTTTTTGTCTCAAAATGCATCTAATTTAGATCCATTTTCCATATATTACCAAAAAAAAAAAAAAAAAAAAAACACCACTGTGCACATTCAATAAATAATGTTATGGAAAGATGGTGCAGCTATAATCTCAGACTGCTTTTCAGGAGTCCATCATCATTACATAGGGTCACTATTAGTCGATTTGATGGCACAGGTTTTTTTTTTGTTTGTTTTATCATCATTTATACTTTCTTCATTGAGTTGGAAAGTGGCAGTCCTACTGGAATATGTTTTGGGAAAGTGATGTGCGGTGGAAGACAGGTTTTAGTTAAAACTAAGAAGTCATGGGAATGGTCACAGGAAACGTTAGGAACCTAGAAGTCATTAAGTAGGAGTTCATAACTGGCATTAGATCAATTGAGTAGTCTATGAAGACAAGGGTTGCCTGACATTTAATGAAAAGAATAAGAAGAATGGGGGGGAGGAGTGGAGGGGGAGGAAGTGGCAGGAAAAAAATGCGTAGATTAGTAAATATCTGTAATAAAGTTGAGCAAAGAACCAGGTAAGAACTTGTGTGTTGGGTACAGGGACTGAATAGAGAGCAGCTTTTTTTTTTTTTTTTCAGTAGTGGAGAACAATGTATAAATTAATATTAAGTAATGATAAGATCTCATTAGAATTCTGATGTGGGGGTAGAATTCAACACAGATGATGATATTGTGAGAGCCTCTTCACTTTTAGCTAGATAATTAGTCGCAGACAACCTCAGTGATTACTCAAACGTCACGTAATTACTGAAAACTGTTAGGTGAAAATATATCTCTGGGATACTCCAATCTGTAACTCTTAAAAAAAAAAAAATCACTTTTCCCCTAAAGAGTTTTAGCAGAAGTTCAGATTTTGATAGAACTTAAGGCTCCACTTATGACCTTGTGACAAGAGATTGCTGACCTCCAGGGAAGAAGCTTTTGATTTTGTTCAAAGGCTGTAGAAAGCTGAGTTTCATGGCCTATTTTAACACTCCTGGAAATACTTGGGAGTAACTAGAGTTCACTGTACTTGTCATCCCGAGACCCTATGAATTATTGCCGCTACTTCTATTCAAGTCTACTGCTCTGTGATCTCTTCAGCAGATACTAGAGTCCTGAACTGTAGTGTGATTAAAGTAGTATTTGAAGAACAGGGCAAGTGGTGCCTGATCTGGGTAACAATGACAGTCAGTTGCAGCCATCTCAAATAGAGATTTTGGATTTATTAATCCCAGATAATATAAATTCATATAAAATTTTATGACAATTTTGGGAGCCATGGTTATGTTCTGAAGAACTACAATCTCAAAAATATTTGGGTGAAAACATTTGAATTAATATATAGTTGTTTAAATTCAAGTGAAGTTAAATGCCTCCAAGTTAATTTCTGCTTATCTCTAAAATTCCGGCTTCTTTTATGAATAAATCCAAGATAGGGCAGAGGAATAAATCAGGTTAATGTGTCATTCTTGATATGTGAAGATGAAAACACTTGTACAAGAGGTGAGGAACCCCATGTGTGGTAAACAGAGTTTTAAGATGGCCTATAAGATTCTCACACACTGATGTGTACACCCTGTATAATCCCCTCCCCTTCGGAGTGGGTCTGAACTTATTGGATCAGCTCTTTTAAAATCAGGTATAGAGGTCAGACATGGCAGAAGCCAGACAGATTTCAAGCTGCAGAAAATGCTCTTCTGCTGGCCTTAAAGATACAAACTGCTGGGGACTGTGGTCTCAGGAAACATCTAGCTCAATTGGCATAACATATTTTATAAAGAAAATGTTCTACATTCTACTCTGGTGAGTAGTGTCTGGGGTCTTAAAAGCCTTTCAGCAGCCATCTAAGATACTCCACTGGTCTCACCCCTTCGGGAGCAAGGGAGACTGAAGAAAACTAAAGATACAATGGAAAGATTAGTCCAAAGGACTAATGGACCACAACTACCATGGCTCCCACTAGAATGAGTCCAGTACAACTAGATGGTGCCCGGCTGCCACCACTGACAGCTCTGACAGGGATCACAATAGAGGGTCCTGGACAGAGCTGGAGAAAAATGTAGAACAAAATTCTAACAAAAAAAGACCAGACTTACTGGCCTGACAGAGACTGGAGAAACCCTACGAGTATGGACCCGGACACCCTTTTAGCTCACTAATGAAATCACTCCTTTGGTTCACCCTTCAGGCAAAGATTAGACAGGCCCATAAAACAAAATAAGACTAAATGGGCATACCAGTCCAGGGGTAAGGACAAGAAGGCAGGAGGGGACAGGAAAGCTAATAATAGGGAATCCAATGTTGAGAAGGGAGCGTGTCGATGTGTTGTGGGGTTGTTAACCAATGTCATAAAACAGTATGTGTACTAACTGTTTAATGAGAAGCTAGTTTGCTCTGTAAACCTTCATGTAAAGTACAATAAAAATAAAATAAAGATACAAACTGCTATGTTGTGGAGCGGGCTGTGTGGTAGGGAATGGCAGAAGACCTCTAGGAACTAAAAATGGCTCCTGGTTGACAGTGGTGACCTCAGTTACTACTGTAAGGTATTGAATTCTGTCAATAAGCAGTGAATTTTGAAGAGACCCTGAGCCTTAGATGAGACTGCAGCCATCACCTTGATTTCAGCTTTGGGAGAACTTGAACAGAGAACCTCGCCATGCAGTGCCTAGACTCCTGACATACAAAAACTGAGATATTAAGTGGGTGTTGTTTTAAATCATTATGTAATAATTTGTTGGAGCCCTAATAGTGAAGTAGCCTAGAGCTAAGGCTGCTAACCCAAAGGCTGGCAGTTTGAATCCAGCTGTTGCTTCTTAGAAACCCTTGGGCAGTTCTACTCTGTCCTGTAGGGTTGCTATGAGTAGGAATTGACTCGACGGCACACAACAATAACAAAAATAATTTGTTACACAGCAGTAGAAAACTAATACACCTGCCCCGTAGGGCTTCCAAGGCTATAAATCCTTATGGAAGCAGACTGCCACATCTTTCTCCTGTGAGGTGGCTGGTGGGTTCAAACTGCCGACCTTTCTGTTAGCAGCCAAATGCTTAACCTGTCCCCATCAGGGCACCTGATATATATAGTTCCTAAATAATTGCGTGACCTTGAATAAGCTTTTCCCCCATTTGTGTCTCAGTTTTCTGAGCTATATGTTAAAACCCCCAAGCTTTTTAAGATTCTACAAGATGGAACTACTTATTCATTATAAGACTGCAGTCCTGGAAGCTAATAAAGAACTTTGGAATTTATCAGCAGTAAACTTGCCCTTATTGACACCTCATGATATCCAAATGAGTTAACCAGGAGTAAAATTAACATGGTGCAAGTCCTCATTTGAATGTTTAATTATGTCATAAGAGGTTAACAACAGACCAGGATGAACACGTATCTCAATATATTCTACTGTTCTCAGCAGTCTATTCATTTTATGTTATCAAAAAAGATTTACATTTAAACTCCAGGAGATCCTTCGGTCAAAAAGAGATGAAGAAAGTGGCTACATTTTGATCCATTAACGTTTACCGTCTGGTGTGCTCTGGGCTAGGTTTTCTGTATAAGACACAAATCACATTCTTATTTTTCACTTTCATCATTTTAATTGATAATTTAAAAATAAATAGCCACATTCATGTGCACATAGCATATTTTCAGCAAAATAAAATGAATGCTATACAGAAAGTAAGATTTCTTGTCAATTTTTTGACATATATACCCTACCATGCATGTAAATTGTGTTATTTTTTGTTTACAATAACATATTAACCTTAAAGAAAAAATGCTTATCTCAAAATAGGCCAACATCAGAGCACCCTTATGACATCAGAGCATTGAATTGGGCTCAGGGAACAGCTATTTGAGTAATTGAACTGATGGAGTAAGCTTTTCTGGGATCAAGTAATATTGCCAATAAAGTGACTATGAGATTTGGTAACTGCTATCCTCCCTCTAAAGATATTATAATCTTGACCCACTTGAGACACATCAGATAGCTATATTGTTCACTCTTTCAGTGTGGAATTACACATTAGCCATAACAACAGGCCACTGGGCCCATGTCAGGAATCTCACAGCTTAATGAAGAATGATATAGGTTTTCTCCAAAAAAATGGCACACAAAGTAAAATAATCAAAATAGGTTGAAACTGGAGATGATGGAACCATTACCTACTCCACCATGTATAGCTTACTTACTTTGGATAAAAGAATACTTATTTTGCCTTCATAATGCATTAACAATCCCCTCAATAGCAAGCAACTATTATTTGGATGCACATAAAACATGAAGCTCCTGCCAATAAGTCAATTTTGACTCATAGCAAGCCTATAGGACAGAGTAGAAGTACACCGTAGGGTTTCCAAGGCTGTGGTCTGTAAGAAGCAGGCTGTCACATCTTTCTCCCATGTACCTGCTGGTGGGTTTGAACTACCAACCATTCAGTTAACAGCTGAGCACATAAGCACTGTGCTACCAGGGCTTCTACATAACAAGCATTAATAAGTGACTCCACTCATTCATTTACTCACTCCTTTGTTCATTTAATTAAAGTTCATTTAATAACTTCATTTTATGCACAGACCACTGTATTTGCTAAGTGGAGAGCACACAATTAACATAACATACATTCCCTCTTATGTACAAACATACAGTATAGTTGAGGACAGGGAGGTTGGGGTAAGATATGTAAAATGATTGTTCATCTTTATGCATTAATTAAGTGAATCTATTTTGATAGAAAGCATCTAAACTTCCCTCTTGGATGGACAAATCCAAGCCCAGTTGACTTGCAGACAGTGGGAGCTGTGAGACTAGAATTGAGATGAATAGCTGGTACTAAAAATAACTCTCAACTAATCCAAACAGACAATGGGTAAGTAGCCCTGGTGGCATGATAATTAAGCACTTGAATGCTAACCAAAATGTTGGCAATCTGAGCCCACCATCCTCTCCAGGGGAGGAAAAAACCTGCTGATCTTCTCCCATAAAGATTATAGCCCAGGAAAACTTACTCCATCATATTGGATCAATATGAGTCAGAATTGACTCTACACACACAACAACATAAGATAGATGATGTTAATTAAGAGAAACAACAAGTGTTCAAGGCAAGAAGTGTCAAAAAATGAGTATTAGGCAGAGCCAAGATGGCGGAATAGACAGACACTTCTGGCTAGCCCTAAGACCTGAAAAAACAAGTGAAATGAGTATATTTGTGACAAACTGGGAGCCCTGAGCATCAAAGGCAAGCTTAGACAACAAACTGAGGGGCAGGGAGAGGAAGAGACCATTGAGAAGTGGAGAGGAGTTACCAGACCTGAATCACGTGCAGCCCTCAGGCACCATTCCTGGAGCGGCGGGGGTGACGGCGGGTTGGTACTAGCATTTGGCCACGGTTTCCTCAGGGAGAAGCAGCCAGCCGCATAGTCTACTCACACCTCTGGAACCTGAGGAGAACGGCGCTCTTGGCAAAAGCAAAGTACTTGTGTATATTTTACCGTGCCCCCCACCCCCAAGCCGGCTTCAGCAGCTGAATCCCTGGGCCTGAGATAGACCCTGATGAGCACCTACAGCCATCCTCCCAGCCTTGGGGAAGGAAAAAAATTTGTAGTTGGGGGAAAAGATAATTTGCTAGCTCCATTAACTGGGGGAGCTCAGGACAGAAGTGGCTCCTGTCCAGGCATAAAGCATCAACAGACCTTATCTACCCAATTATGAATTTCTGTGGTAGAAATTTTGTAGATTATTAAGTGAGGATGCTTTTTTTTGAAAAAAAAAAATTAACCTTTTTATTTTGAGATAACTGCAGTTTTATATGCAGAAGTTAGAAATAATACAGAGGGATCCCTTGTGACCTTCACCTAGCTTTCCTCAGTGGTAACATCTTACAAATCTGTAGTACAATAAAAAAAAAAAAAAAAATTTTAACACACCACAAAATTGACATTGGTGTAATCCATTCATCTTATTCATATTTTACTAGTTTTACATGTATGCACTCATTTATGTGTGTTTTTATTTAGTTCTATGCAATTTTATCAAGTCTGTAGATTCATATGATCACTACCATCTGCGTGAACCTGTGTGGGCCTAATTCGAGAGAATAGGCCCTTGTTGGCAAACTCCGACCATTTCAGCTGTGCAGTGGAGAGGTGGGTGTATGACATTTGACATTGCTTTGCCTATTAAACAAGGTCCTCATCTACCCACATCAGGGACCTAAGAACTGGTAGCTCCACTCAGGTCACCCAGCCACCCATGACAGGGGTCCAAGGATAACTGGTACCTCCCAGTTCTTACAACCAAAAACTTTGGGTGCCCATGGTCCCTCTGCAGAACCCACCCACCAGCACACTCTAGGGAATAGAGACATGTTTTGCTCAGAGACACTGGAGGTCGGTTCTCAGCCCCCTCCCTTGTTCAGAGTGTGACTCGCTGCTGCAATCAGATACCGGTATATATGCCAATCACCCCTGCCCCTCTAAGACTGTAGGACAGAGCCTGTACAACACACTTGATGATCAGCTACCTAGGAAACATGATCTGAATTCATACAAGAAAATCGAATGGACTCCTAGAATGATAAATCTGATAACAGCTCTAGCCAGCTAGGGACAGGACATCAGAGCTCCAAAGGTGAAAATAATCAAGCTAGCTCACTCAAGCAACCCATAGGAGTATACCAAAACAAAACAAAGCAAGCAGCTATGACACAGTAAGCAAGCAAAAACTAATACAATAACTTATAGATGGCTCGGAGACAACAGTCAATATCAAGTCACATAAAGAAACAGACCATGATCACCTCAACAGGCCCTTAAAACAAAGAATCCAGGGATCTTCTAGATGAAAGTGCATTCCTGGAATTACCAGATGCAGAATACAAAACTTTAATATACAGAACCCTTTAAGACATCAGGAAGGAAATGAGGCAATATGCAGAACAAGCCAAGGAACACACAGATAAAGCAATTGAAGAAATTAGAAGGATTATTCAGGAACATAATGAAAAGTTTAATAAGTGGGAAAAATCCATAGACAGACAGCAATCAGAAATTCAGAAGATTAACAATAAAATTACAGAATTAGACAACTCAGTAGAAAGTCAGAGGAGCAGAATTGAGCAAGTAGAAGCTAGAATTTCTGAACTAGAAAATAAATCACTTGGCACTAATATATTTGAAGAAAAATCAAATAAAAGAATTCTTAAAAAATGAAGACACCTTAAGAATCATGTAGGACTCTATCAAGAGAAATAACCTACAAGTGATTGGAGTACCAGAACAGGGAGAGAAAACAGAAAATACAGAGAAAATTTTTGAAGATTTGTAGGCACAAAACTTCCCTGATATTGTGAAAGATGAGAAGATAACTAACCAAGATGCTCATCGAACTCCACAAAAGGTAGATGTTAAAAGAAAGTCACAAAGACATAATCAAACTTGCCAAAACCAAAGATAAGGAGACAATTATAAGAGCAGAGAGGGATAAACGAAAAGTCACCTACAAAGGAGAGCCAATAAGAATAAGCTGGGACTACTCGGCAGAAACCATGCAGGCAAGAAGGCAATGGGATGACATATTTAAAAAACTGAAGAAAAAAATTGCCTGCCAAGAATCATATATCCAGCAAAACTGTCTCTTAAACATGAAGGTGAAATTAAGACATTTCCAGATAAACACAAGTTTAGGGAATTTGTAAAAACCAAACCAAAACTACAAGAAATACTAAAGGGAGTTCTTTGGTTAGAAAATCAATAATGTCAGGTATCAACCCAAGACTAGAACATTGGGTAGAGCAACCAGAAGTAAACCCAAACAGGGAAATCCAAAAAAGCAAAGCAAGATTATATATATATAAAAAAAAAAAGCCCAAAACAGGGTAACAGCGATGTTATTATAAAAAAGAAGACAACATTAAAATAATAAAGAGGGACTAAAAAATGTAATCATACACCTTCCATATGGAGAGGAAGATATGGCAATACAAAGAAATAAAAGTTAGTTTTAAATTTAGAAAAATAGGAGTAAATATTAAAGTAACCACAAAGGAGACAAACTATCCTACTCATCAAAATAAAATACAAGGGAAAAATACAGACTCAGCAGAAACAAAATCAACAACAACAAATATGAGGAAAGGACAATATATAAAGAAAATCTACTTAGCACATAAAATCAAGCGGGGAAAAAGAAACTGTCAACAACACACAAAAAAAGACATCAAAATGATAGCACTAAATTCATAAAAAAAAAAATAAAAAATTTTTTTTATCATACCTATCCATAATTACCCTGAATGTAAATTGGTGAAATGCACAAATAAAGAGACAGAGAGTGGCAGAATGAATTAAAAAACAAGATCTGTCTATATGCTGCCTACAAGAGACACACCTGAGACTTAGAGACACAAACAAACTAAAACTCAAAAAATGGAAAAAAATATATCAAGCAAACAACAATCAAAAAAGAGCAGGAGTGACAATATTAATTTATGACAAAATAGACTTTAAATTTAAATCCATCAGAAAGGATAAGGAAGGACACTATGTAACAATTAAAGGGACAGTACACCAAGAAGATATAACCATAATAAATATTTATGCACCCAATGACAGGGCTGCAAGATACATAAAACAAACTCTATCAACGTTGAAAAGTGAGATAGACAGCTCCACAATAATAGTAGGAGACTTCAACACACCACTTTGGGTGAAGGACAGAACATCCAGAAAGAAGCTCAATAAAAACATGGAAGATCTAAATGCCACAATCAACCAACTTGACCTTGTAGACATGTACAGAATACTCCACCCAATAGCAACCAAGTATACTTTCTTTTCTAGTGAGCATAGAACATTCTCTAGAATAGACCATATATTAGGTCTAAAGCAAGCCTTAGCAGAATCCAAAACATTGAAATATTACAAAGCATCTTCTCTGACCATAAGGCCATAAAAGTGGAAATCAATAACAGGAAAAGCAGGGAAAAGAAAGCAAACACTTGGAAACTGAACAATACCCTGCTCAAAAAAGACTGGATTATAGAAGACATTAAGGATGGAATAAAGAAATTCATAGAATCCAATGAGAATGAAAACACTCCCTATCAGAACCTTTGGAACATGGCAAAAGCAGTGCTCAGAGGCCAATTTATATCAATAAATGCACACATCCAAAAAGAAGAAAAGGCCAAAATCAAAGAATTATCCCTACAACTTGAACAAATAGAAAGAAAGCAACAAAAGAAACCCACAGGCACCAGAAGAAAACAACAACAAAAAAAAATTAGAGCTGAACTAAATGACATAGAAAAACAGAAAAACAATTGAAAGAATTAACAAGACCAAAAGCTGGTTTTTTAAAAAAAAATCAACAAAATTGATAAACCACTGGCCAAACCGACAAAAGAAAAACAGGAGAGGAAGCAAATAACCCAAATAAGAAATGAGATGGGTGATATTACAACAGACCCAACTGAAATTAAAAGCATCATATCAGATTACTATGAAAAACTACACTCAAACAGATTTGAAAACCTAGAAGAAATGGATGAATTCCTAGAAAAACACTACCTACCTAAACTAACACAAACAGAGGTAGAACAACTAAATAGACCCATAACAAGAGAAGAGATTGAAAAGGTAATCAAAAAACTCCCAACAAAAAAAAAAACCCTGGTCCGGATGGCTTCACTGCAGAGTTCTACCAAACATTCAGAGAAGAGTTAACACAACTACTACTAAAGGTATTTCAGAACGTAGAAAAGGACGGAATACTACCATACTCATTCTATGAAGCCACCATCTCCCTGATACCAAAACCAGGTAAAGACACCACAAGAAAAGGAAATTATAGACCTATATCCCTCATGAACTTAGATGCAAAAATCCTCAACAAAATTCTAGCCAATAGAATTCAACAACATATCAAAAAAATCATTCACCATGTTAAGTGGGATTCATACCGACTATGCAGAGGATGGTTCAACATCAGAAAAACAATTAATGTAATCCACCACATAAATAAGGCAAAAGACAAGAATCACATGATTTTATCAATTGATGCAGAAAAGGCATTTGACAAAGTTCGACACTCATTCATGATAAAAAAAAAAACTCTCAGCAAAATAGGAATAGAAGGAAAACTCCTCAACAAAATAAGGGGCATTTATACAAAGCCAATCGGCACTGGGTTTTTTATACAAAGCCAACAGCCAGCATCACCCTAAATGGAGAGAGCCTGAAAACACTCCCACTGAGATTGAGAACCGGACAAGGATGCCCTTTATCACCACTCTTATTCAACATTGTCCTGCAAGTCCTATCCAGAGCAAAATCAGGCTAGATAAAGAAACAAAGGGCATCCAGATTTGCAAGGAAGAAGTAAAGTATCTCTACTGGCAGATGACATGATCTTATACACAGAAAACCCTAAGGAATCCTCCAGAACTAATGAAACTAATAGAAGACTTCAGCAGAGTGTAGGGATACAAGACAAACATACAAAAATCAGTTGGATTCCTCTACACCAACAAAAACATCGAAGAGGAAATCACCAAATCAATGCCATTTACAGTAGCCCCCAAGAAGATAAAATACTTAGGAATAAATCTTACCAGAGATGTAAAAGACTTATACAAAGAAAACTGCAGTACACTTCTGCAGGAAACCAAGAGACTTACATACGTGAAAGAACATACTTTGCTCGTGGATAGGAAGACTTAACATTATAAAAATGGCTATTCTACCAAAAGCCATCTATACATTTAATGCACTTCCGATCCAAATCCCAAGGACGTTCTTTAATGAGATGGAGAAACAAATCACCAATTTCATACGGAAGAGAAAGTTGCCCTAGATAAATAAGGCATTACTGAAAAAGAAGAACAAAGTGGAGGCCTTACTTTACCTGATTTTAGAACTTATTATACCACCACAGTAGTCGAAACAGCCTGGTACTGGTACAACAACAGATACATGGGCCAATGGAACAGAATTGAGAGTCCAGACATAAATCCATCCACATACGAGCAGTTGATAATTTGACAAAGGCCCCAAAGCAGTTGACTGAGGAAAAGAGAGTCTTTTTAATAAATGGTGCTGGCATAACTGGATATCTATCTGCAAAAAAGTTAAACAAGACCCATACCTCACTCCATGCACAAAAACTAACTCAAAATGGATCAAAGTCCAAAATATGAAATCTAAAACAATAAAAATCATGGAAGAAAAAATAGGGACAATGTTAGGAGCCCTAATACATGGCATAAACAGTATATAAAACATTATAAAGAATGTAGAAAAAAAACTAGATAACTGGGAGCTCCTAAAAATCAAACACCTATGCTCATCCAAAGACTTCACCAAAAGAGTAAAAAGACTACCTACAGACTCAGAAAAAGTTTTTACCTATGACATTTCTGATCAGAGCCTGATCTCTAAAATCTATACGATACTGCAAAAACTCAACTGCAAAAAGACAAATAACCCAATTAAAAAATGGGCAAAAGATATGAATAGACAGTTCACTAACAAAGACATTCAAGTAGCTAACAGATATATGAGGAAATGTTCATGATCATTAACCATTAGAGAAATGCAGATCAAAACTACAATGAGATTTCATCTCACTCCAACATGGCTGGCATTAATCCAAAAAACACAAAATAATAAATGTTGGAGAGGCTGTGGAGAGATTGGAACACTTACACGCTGCTGGTGGGAATGAAAAATGGTACAACCACTTTGGAAATCGATTTGGCACTTCCTTAAACAGCTAGAAATAGAAGTACCATACGATCCAGCAATCCCACTCCTTGGAATATATCCTAGAGAAATAAAAGCCTTCACACAAACAGATATATGCACATCCATGTTTACTGCAGCACTGTTTACAATAGCAAAAACACAGAAGCAACCAAGGTGCCCATCAATGGATGAATGGATAAATAAATTATGGTATAGTCACACAATGGAATACTACACATCGATAAAGAACAGTGAGGAATCTGTGAAACATTTCATAACATGGAGGAACCTGGAAGGCGTTATGCTGAGTGAAATTAGTTGCAAAAGGACAAATATTGTATAAGACCACTATTATAAGAACTTGAGAAATAGTTTAAACTGGAAGAAAACATTCTTTTGTGGTTATGAGAGGGGGGAGGGAGGGAGGGTGGGAGAGGGGTATTCACTAATTAGATAGAAGTTAAGAACTACTTTAGGTGAAGGGAAAGACAGCACACAGTACAGGGGAGGTCAGCACAATTGGACTAAACCAAAAGCAAAGCAGTTTCTTCAATAAACTGAATGCTTCGAAGGCCAGCGTAGCAGGGGCAGGGATCTAAGGATCGTGGTTTCAGGGGACATCTAAGTCAAATGGCATAATAAAATCTATTAAGAAAACATTCTGCATCCCACTTTGAAGAGTGGCATCTGGGGTCTTAAACGCTAGCAAGCAGCCATCTGAGATGCATCAATTGGTCTCAACCCACCTGGATCAAAAGAGAATGAAGAACACCAAGGACACAAGGCGATTATGAGCCCAATAGACAGAAAGGGCCACATGAACCAGAGACTGCATCATCCTGAGACCGGAAGTAGATGGTGCCCAGCTACAACTGATGACTGTCCTCACAGGGAACACAGCAGAGAAACCCTGAGGGAGCAGAAGAGCAGTGGGATGCAGACCCCAAATTCTCATAAGGCCAGACTTAATGGTCTGACTGAGACTAGAAGGACCCCGGTGGTCATGGCCCCAGACCTTCTGTTGTCCCAGGACAGGAACCATTCCTGAAGCCAACTCCTCAGACATGGACTGGACTGAATAATGGGTTGGAGAGGGATGCTGGTGAGGAGTGAGCTTCTTGGATCAGGTGAACACTTGAGACTATGTTGGCATCTCCTGCCTGGAGGGGGGATGAGAGGATGGAGGGGGTTAGAAGCTGGCAAAATGGACACAAAAAGAGAGAGTGGAGGGAGAGAGAGGGCTGTCTCATTAGGGGAAGAGCAATTGGGAATGTGTAGCAAGGTGTATATGGGTTTTTGTGTGAGAGACTGACTTGATTGTAAACTTTCACTTAAAACACAATAAAAAGTATTAAAAAAATGAGTGTTATACAGACTACTATCAAAGAAAAGAGGAGGAAAAGGTAATCATAAATAACATAAGATGAAGGATTAAAAAGAAGGGAGAGACTACAAAACAATTAGGCATTCAAAGAGATTGTTTCAAGGCAAATGTGACAACGGTGCAAAATTCTACAAGTAATTGTAGCAGAAATAAGTTGGGAAAGGTCAATGATTTGGTAAAAAAATAAAAATAAACAAACACTGAAGAGGCCATGTTCTCCTCCCTAGATCAGTTTCTGTAGACCAATGATGATCAGCATGTGGAGAAGAAGATCAAGCTGGAAATGAATGCTTAGAAAATGGAGAGCAAAAGAATGGACAACAGGTTATTTGCTCTCACCCAGATGTAGAAACTGTGAGTAAGTTCAAAGTTAGAGTCACTAGAAAGTGAGGGTTAAGGACAAGATAGAAAAGGAAGAATAAGAGCTGTGATAAATATCTTTGTGAGTCATATAAAAATGGGATCTATGGACATGTCACATTGGCTCCCGGTAGAATTACATGAAATAAGACAAGCTAAAAAGCAGCACAGTGCCTGGCACAGAGATGCCATTCGATAAAGGATAACTGCCTCCTTGCCATGAGACCAGAACTAGATGGTGCTCAGCTATTACTGAATATTTTGATCAAAGATTCTGTAGAAAAGTCCTGATGAAAAAGGGAAAAATGCAGAAAAGAATTACAAATTATCATGGAATCCACACTTTCTGGAGCTACAGAGGCTGGATGAACCCCTGAAAATATTGCCCTCAGATAATCTTTAAACCTTAAACCAAAAATGTCTCCTGAAGTTTTCTTAAAACCAAACTATAATTTGCCTAGCTAATAAAGAATGTCTGCCTTGAGCACTGTGTTCTTTTTAAGATATATTTATAAGGGATCAAACTGACAACGGCAACTCAAAAAATTAGATAGGAATCTTAGGATGTAGTGGTTTTATGTTAATTGCAGAGGAACAACTTGGCATAGAAGATTGAGAATGGTTGCACTACTCAAAGAATGTAATCAACGTCAATGAATTGTACACGTAGAAATTGTTGAATTGGTGTATGCTCTGCTGTGTACATTCTCAACAACAAAAATAAATTACACAAAATTAAAGGACAAGTAAGATTATATGGTTTCTTTTTCTAATTTTTTAATTCTTACGTCCTCACGTCTTGCTTCATTTGTTATTGCACTGTAGTCTCCACACATTCTCCACTCTTTGAGTGGTGACCAAAACTAACCAGAAATAACTTTACTTCGCACATACACAAACACACAATAACTCTGCATCACTAACATAAATTGACCTACAATCTTTCATTAGATACCCATTAAAGCAAACAAACAATCAAACAAAAACCCTCAAAATTATTACCTGCTACATGATAATGGGAAAACCTGGTGGCATAGTGATTAAGTGCTATGGCTACTGACCAAAAGGCTGATTGCTCAAATCCACCAGGTGCTACTTGGAAAGTCTATGGGGCAGTTCCACCCTGTCTTATAGGGTCGCTATGAGTCAGAATCGACTCAATGGCAATGAGTTTTTGACATGATAATGATTCTGACTCATTGCGACCCTATGGGACAGAGTAGAAATGCCCCATGGAGTTTCCAAGGAGTGCCTGGTGGATTTGAACTGCCAATCTTTTGGTTAGCAGCTGTAGCTCTTAACCACTACGCTACCAGTGTTTCCACATGATGAGGACTCATAAAGTGAGGTAGCAGTAATAAGAATCCCACTGTGGTGAGTATAAAAGAATTTGAATTTCACACAAATGTTTTATTTCATCCAAACAATTTAATTCTCTACTATTTTCCAGAAATATCAGGTAACCTGTTAAAAGTGGAAAACATAAATGATCTGGATTACTAAGGCATGAACACAGGGAAACAAAGCAAAACAGAAATAACAACAATAATACCTCAGTCAAAAAGGTGTTCTAAGTTGATGGATGTTTGATTTTTTTTTTTTTTTTTGGTTTCCTGAGTCCTGACTCCACTTATCTGCAGTGATATTCTTCCCCAAAATTACACAGAATTTTGCAATTTATCTTGTACTTACAAGCACATTATCTCCAAGTCACACACAAAAATCCTGTGATTAAGATCATAGATAGAATTATCCTGTAATCAAAATCTGGAACTAGTAATCATTTCAATACTAATATACACCCAGATGGATATTTGGATATGAATTTTTTTGATGGATGACTGCATGTTCAAAACTGAATTCAATCTTCTCTCTAAAAACACAGCTTTGTAAATTGACTTATGATTCAGTCAGCCAGTTCTAAATTGCGATCATTTTAATTATTTCTTCTTTGTGCCCTACGTTCAACCAGCTGCCAAAGCTGATTATTCCACATTCACAATATCTCTTCATTTGCCCTACTCTTTCTCATTTCCACCACCATGATCCTGCTTTGAATCCCCAATATGTTTTGCTGACATAGTTCAGTAAACTTCTACATAGCATTGGAATTCCAACTGTAGGATAGGCAACTTGACTAGAGTTAAGAACATACATATAATTATATTAAGTAATTATAAAATTAAGACTGTATCCTTAATTGTATAATATATTAATTATATATAATTAAGAATAGATGTGTGTAATAGTTTACTGCTTTATAACACCAAAAAAAACCCATTGCCATCAAGTTGATTCTGACTCATAGTTACCTTGCATAAAAATGCTTCTTTATAACACCAAAAAAACCCCATTGCCATCAAGTTGATTCTGACTCATAGTTACCTTGCATAAGGAGACAAAAAACCCAATTAAAGAAAAACAGGGCAAAGATATAATAAGTCACTTCTCAAAAGAAAATAGATGGATCGCCAGTAAGCACATGAAAAAGTACATCATTATGTGTTAACATAAAGGTGGAATGAAAATGAAAGCCAAAACAAGACGCAGTTCACAGCCACTAGAATGAATAAAATCAAAGCATTCTAAAATACCAGATGTAATTACCACTACTTTCTGATGACAGTTTTAAATAGTACAATTCTTTAGAAAAACTGTTTAGCATTTTCTTATGAAAATTAAATATACAACTATATTATGACTCAGATTTCTACTCTTGGGTATTTACCTAAAAGAAATGACATGTACAATGATATTCATAGCAACTTTATTCATATAGCCCCAAACTGGAAGCAACCCAAATAGCCATCAACAAATGAACAAATAAAACTGTGGTATATTCATACAGTGGAATCTGACTAAATAGGAAAAATAGTGAATTACTGATACATGCAAAAACACGGATCATTCTAAAAAACATTATACTGAGAGAAAGAATTCAGACACAAAGATTACCTACTGTATAATTCCATTTATAAAAATTTCAAGAAAAGGTGTATGTAACGTTTGCTTCTAGGATACAGGGTATTTACTGGCAAGGGACACCTGGGACTCCCTGGGATGGTGGAAATGTTCTATATCCTTTTTTGGGTGATGATTATACGTTTACTTATAATTGTCAAATCACATAGAACTGAATACTTAGTATTTGTGCATTTAATAAAATATAAATTACAGCTCAAGTATTTAAAATTCTAGCATATAAGTCTTCTATAGATTGTCTTTAGATTGCCCATTCCCATATGGAAATGCAAACCAGAGCCTCAAGGTAAGAACATTCAAATGGTACATTTCTTTTGCTTATAGCTTGCTTCAGCTGGGAGGTGAAACAATGAAAAAAAAAAAAAAGATTTAAAACATAATTTCTGTTTCACAGGTACTATTCCCTTAACATCTGAGATACATTTTCCTCCTTCATCATAAATATATCATAAAGCTGCAGTTTTTCCATTCTCTAAATCACTGTTTGTCTTTTGGTGGGTATCAGATTTGGTTGACTGATAGTGTCACCTTTTGGAGGAAGCAATATTCTAACGTTAAAACAGACAATCATATGGTCTTATGCCGGGAATGACAAAATGAAGAGGAATGGCATTGCATTCATCATCAAAAAGAACATTTCAAGATTTATCCTGAAGTACAATGGGTAATATCCATATGCCTATAAGGAAGACTAGTTAATATGACTATTATTTAAATTTACACAACAACCACTAATGTCGAAGATGAAGAAATTGAATATTTTTACCAATTTCTGCGGTCTAAACTTGATCAAACATGCAATCAAGATGCATTGATAGTTACTGGTGGTTGGAATTTGAAAGATGGAAGCAATGAAAGATTGGTGGTTGGAAAATATGGTCCAGGTGCTAGAAACAACACCTGAGATTGAATGATAGAATTTTACAAGACCAGTGACTTATTAATTACAAATACCTTTTCCAACAACATAAATGGCAACTATACACATGGACCTCACTAGATGAAATACACAGGAATCAAAGCAACTACATCTGTAGAAAGAGAAGATGGAGAAGCTGAATATCATCAGTCAGAACAAGGCCAGTGGCTGATGGCAGAACAGACCATCAATTGCTCATATATAAGTTTAAGTTGACCGCGAAGGAGAGGAAGACTCTCAGTGAGATGGGTTGACACAGTGGCTGCAACAATGGGCTCAAGCATACCGAGTGTTTTCAGAATGGCTCAGGACCAGGCAGGGTTTTATTCTGTTGTACACATGGTAGCTTTGAGTCAGAATAGACTTGAGAGCACCTAACAACAACAATATATTTAAGTTGAAGCTGAAGAAAACTAGAGCGAGTCCATGAAAGCCAAAGTATATTCCACCCGAATAAAGAGATCATCTCAAGAACAGATTTAATGCACTGAGCACTAATGACCAAAGACCAGACAAGTTGTGGGATGACATCAAGAATACCACACATGAAGAAAGCAAATGGTCACTAAAGACAGGAAAGTGAATGGAATAAATGATGCAATAAAAGGCATGAATAGAAGATTTCAATGGGCACCTTGAGAAAGCAAAGTAAAGTACTATAACGATATGTGCAAAGACCTGGAGTTAGAAAACCAAAAGGGAAGAACATGCTTGGCATTTCTCAAGCTGAAGGAATTGAAGGAAAAAGTAAATCCCCAAGTTGCAGTTTTGAAGGATTCTATGGGCAAAATACTGAAAAATGCAAGAAGCACCAAAAGAAAATGGAAGGAATACACAGAGAAAGTCACTGTACAAAAAAGAATTGGTCAGTGTTCAGTCATTTCAGGAGATAGCATATGATCAAGAACCGATGATATTGAAGGAAGAGATCCAAGCTGCACTGAAAGCATTTAGAAAAAAGCAAGTCTCCAGGTACTGACAGAACACCAGTTGAGATGTTTCAGCAAACGAATGCAACTCTGGAAGCACTCACTCACCTATTCCAAGAAATCTGGAAGACAGCTACCTAGTCAACCAACTAGGAGAAATCCATATCTGTGCCCTGTTATGGATAGGGTCGTGTCCCCCAAAAATGTGTATCAACTTGGCTAGGCCATGATTCCCAGTATTATGTTATTTCCACCATTTTGTCACCTGATATGATTTTCCTGTGTGTTGTAAATACTACCTCTATAGTATTAGCGAGGTGGGATTAGTGGAAGTTATGTTAATGGCCCAGGAATCAGCCTACAAGATTAGGTTTTGACTTAAGTTGATCTCTTTTGAGATATTAAAGAGAGAAGGGAGCAGAGAGACAAGGCGACCTCATACCACCAAGAAACAAGAACCAGGAGAACAGTGCATCCTGAGAAGCTCCTGGACCAGGGAAGATTGATTATAAGATCTTCCCCCAGAGCCAACAGAAAGAGAAAGCCTTCCCTTGGAGCTGGCACCCTGCATTCAGACTTCTAGCCTCCTGGACTGTGATAGAATAAATTTCTCTTTGTTAAAGCCATCCACTTGTGGTGTTTTTGTTATAGCAGCACTAGATGACTAACCCATGCCAATTCCAAAGAAAGATAATTCAGAAGAATGTGAAAATTATCAAACAATGTCATTAATATCACACGCAAGTAAAATTTTTCTGACAATCATTCAAAAACACTTGCAGCAGTATATGGACAGGGAACTGCCAGAAATTCAAGCTGATTCAGAGAGGAGATGGTATGAGGGTTATCACTGTTGATGTTATATGGATGTAGGGTGAAAGCAGAAAATACCAGAAAGATGTTTGCCTGTATTTTATTGATTACGCAAAGGCATTTCACTGTGTGGATTCTAACAAATTTTGGGCAACATTGCGAAGAATGGAAATTTTAAAGCACTTTATTATGCTCATGAGAAACATGGACATAGACCAAAAGGCAGTCATTGGAATAGAGAAAGGGGATACTGCCTGGTTTAAAATCAGGAAAGGTGTGCATCAGGGTTCTATCCTTTTACCATACTTATTTAATCTGTATGCAGAGCAAATAATCCAAGAAGCTGGACTGTATGAAGAAGAATGCTACATCAAAGATTGGAGGAAGACTTATTGTCATCTGTAATATGCAGATGACACAGCCTTACTTGCAGAAAGGGAAAAGGATTTAAAGCACTTATTGATGAAGATCATAGACTACAGCCTTCAGTATGGATTACACCTCAACATAAAGAAAACAAAAATCCTCGTAACTCGGCCAATAAGCAATATCTTGATAAATGAAGAAAAGATTGAGTTGTCAAGGATTTCATATTACTTGAATCCACAATCAACACCCATGGAAGCAGCACTAAGAAATCAAACAATGTATTGCATTGGGCAAATCTGCTGCAAAAGACCTCTTTGAAGTGTTGAAAACCAAAGATGTTACTTTGAAGACTAAGGTGCACCTGACCCAAGCCATGATGTTTTCAACTGCCTCATATGCATGCAAAAGCTGGACAGTGAATAAGAAATACTGAAGAAGAGTTGATGCCTTTGAATTGTGTTGGTGAAGAATATTGAATATACCGAGGATTGTAAGAAAAACCAAAAAGAGCAAAACACTCAAGAAGGTGGACTGACATAGTGGTAACAACCATGGGCTCAAACATAGCAAAGATTGTGAGGATAGCATAGGACCAGGCAGTGTTTCCTTCTGTTGTACATAGGTTGCTACGAGTCGGAATCTACTCAATGGCACCTAACAACAACAATAACAAGAAACATTAACAGCTCGAAATTTTATTCTGTCAGGGATTTACTACATTAAAAGATACAAGCTCAGTCACAAGTAGTTACTGTTTACTGAAGATACTTCGATAAATCTGCTACCTAGCAGCTGGGTTCCCTGGGCTGTATTTTGTAATTTTATCAATAGGACATGCACAGAATTCATTATCCAGGTAGGATTGTTGTTTATTATAGATGTCCATTTACTAGAACTCTCTAGGAATATATTCTCTGTGTATTAAAAAATATTAGTTATGATTAAATCTTACCCTGGAGGTGAAACTGTTGCCTTTAAATTTACCCTTTGTGACGTTGTTCTTTTTTTTTTTTTCTTCACATTGTTTATATTTTTAAGCCAAATATACTGTTTCTTTCACTTGGTATATTCCGTAAAGCTTGGGTGCACTAACATGTGGGCCTGAGGTATGAACTCAGTGCCAAATAATGTTTCAGTTACGTGCATAGATATAAGAGATTCACATGCATTTTTTAGCCTTTTTGAAACAAAGAAAATTTTTAATTAAATAAATATTATTATAAACACTATTTTTTAAACAAGAAATAGCTATCGTATAAGATTTAAATAAATTTTAATCTAGGTAAAAAGCTTATCTACTTCAATGCCTAATTGTTAATCCACCTACAAAATGGCTTTTGGACTTTTACCCTGTAGTATATAACTATGACTTCCACTTTCTCAAGATAGTAAGACTTAGTGGAAAGGACGGGGATTTGAATTTTGTCTCTCTTGCTAATTACTTGCAAAATGCATAGCCATATAAAATCTGTTGACAGCCATGGACTTCATTTTTCAACAGTTGGTTTAATGGGAGAACAAAGCTCACTTCAAGGAACACTGGTGGCGTGCTGGTTAATTTCTCAGCTGCTAACCTAAAAGCTGTTTGTTAGAACCCACTCAGCAGCTCTGCAGAAGAAAGGCCTTGTGATTTCCTTCAGTAAAGATTACAGCCTAGGAAACCCTATGGGGCACTTCTACTCTGTCACATTGGGTCAGTATGTGTCTCAAGGTCACCTAACAACAACAACAAGCTTACTTCACTGGAGTGTTGTGGAGATTAAATTAGGTCCTTCACGTAAGTAGCCCTGTTGTTGTGTGTCATGTAGTTGATTTCGACTTGTAGCTACCCTATAGGACAGAGTAGAAGTGCCCCTATAGGGTTTCCAAGGCTGCAAATCTTTAAGGAAGCAGGTCGCCAAGTCTTTACTCCAGTGCACTTTAACAGCTGAGCACTTAATCACTGCATCACCAGGGCTCCTTTAGTTGCCCTAATACAAGTGAGTACTCAATAAAAATAAAACCATTCTTTCCTCTGTATCAAGATGCCTCACTGTCTCTATGTGTGGTTTCATAATCTTCAGCATTGGGAGGAAATGACTCCGTTTATGTTTACATGGAAAAACATTCTGAATCAATTTTGTCTCCTTACCCTACATAAAATAAATGATTTACTATGTCAATTTGTAGACTTTGGCTCTGTAAGAAACTTCTACGTCTCTGCTTATTACGTGGGGTATTCTAACACTGCAAAGTTAGTTTATCATTAATTCCAAAATAAATATTTGTCCTTTTAAACATGAAGAGAGAAAGAGTCACGGAGCTGCAGTACTAGGGAGTTAAATAATAATACTACCTAACTTTTTTTTTTTTTTTAAGAGTTATACAGCATCTACTATGTGCCAGGCATCATTATAAAATGCTACATGTATTAAGAATTTAATTCTCATACCAAATATATAAATTACATACTTTAATTGTAAATTTAACACAACAAACAGGAAAATTGTACAAAGAGGAACAAAATTTGAGGGAAGTTGTTCTAATTTGCTTTCCATCTAAAAACTTACAAGATTATTTGTCACACCATGAGTAAAACATAGAATTATTAATCAGTAACAGAGATGCTTGTTTCCTCCCACTATTTGTTCGCTTCTTTGTTAGTAACAGAATTTTAGCTGGGCAAATAAATACCCATATTAATTCTCAGCCCACTGGGGAGCTAGGTGCAGCCATTTGTCCAAGTTCAACCAATGGAATGTTAGCAGAGCAAACCAGTGACAATGGAAATCTTTAAGTGATAGTTGGTACATATGCCTGTCTTCGTCCTCCCACTATCCTACTGTCTGGAATGTAGACACCTCCTGGGATTCTGGAGAGGAGAGCTAATCCCTAGGAATGGAAGTGACAGTGAGCTAGAAGTAGACAGGCCCCAGGAACCCACATTGAGTAGAACTACCACACCAGCCCTGGACTACATGGAAAAAGGAGAAGAAAAACAAAATCATTATTGATTTCATGTTTTCATTATTAAAACTAAATTTTAAGAAATGTGCAACCTTTATAAAAACTCACAAAAGTAAGTGGTTATAATGGAATCTTGTTATTTTACTTCACACTTACTGGCTATTGGTGATGTTAACGAAGTTTCCTATGTTTTTATGCCATTTATATATTAAATCCCCCACGTGTCTGTCAGTTTGTCATACTGTGGGGGGTTGCGTGTTGCTGTGATGCTGGAAGCTATGCCACCAGTATTCAAATACCAGCAGAGTCACCCATGATGGACAGGTTTCAGCTGAGCTTCTAGATGAAGACAGACTAGGAAGAAGGAACTGGTGGTCTACTTCTGAAAAAAATTAGCCAGTGAAAATTTTATGAACAGAGGCAGAACACTGTCTGATATAGTGCCAGAATATGAGCCCCTCACGTTGGAAGACACTCAAAATACAACTGGGGAAGAGCCTACCTTAATGGCATGGATGGAGTCAAGCTTTCACAACCTTCATTTGCTGATGTGGTATGACTCAAAATGAGAAGAAAGAGCTGAAACATCCATTAATAACTGGAATGTGACATGTACAAAGTATGAATCTAAGAAAATTGGAAATCTTCAAAAATGAAATGGAACTCATAAAGATCAATATCCTAGGCACTGGTGAGCTGAAACGGACTGGTGTTGGCCATTTTGAATCAGGCAGTCATATTGTCTACTATGCCAGGATGACAACTTGAAGAGGAATGGCATTGCGTTCATTGCCAAAAAGAACATTTCAAGGTCCATCCTGAAGTACAGTGCTGTCAGTGATAGGACAATATCCATACACTTACAAAGAAGACCAGTTAATATAACTATTATTCAAATTATTCCCCCAACCACTAAAGCCAAAGATGAAGAAATTGAAGATTTTTACCAACTTCTGCAGTCTAAAATTGACTGAACATGTGATCAGCATGCATAAATAGTTATTGGTGATTGGAACTTAAAAGTTGGAAACAAAAAGAAAAAGGATTGGTAGTTGGAAATATGACTTGGTGATAGAAACGAAGCCTGAAATTGCATGATAGAATTTTGCAAGATCAACGACATCTTCGTTGCAAATGCCTTTTTTCACCAACATAAACTGCAACTATGCATGGGGACCTCACCAGATGGAATACACAGGAGTGAAATAGACTACATCTGTGGAAAGGGACGATGGAAAAGCTCAATATCATCATTCAGAACAAGGCCGGGGGCTGACTGGGGAAAAAACCATCAGCTGACCAGATGCAAGTTCAAGTCGAAGCTTAAGAAAATTAGAGCAAGTTGACGAGAGCCAAAGTACAATCTTGAGTATATCCCACCTGAATTTAGAGGCCATCTCAAGAATGAATACGTGACATTGAACACTAATAACCAAAGACCAGATGAGTTGTGGAATGACATCAAGGACATCATATAGGAAGAAAGCAAGAGGTCATTAAAAGGACAGAAAAGAAAGAAAAGACCAAAACAGATGTCAGAAGAGACCCTGAAACTTGCTCTTGAACATTCAACAGCTAAAGTAAAGAGAATAAATGATGAAGTAAAAGAGCTGAACAGAAGATTTCAAAGTGTGGCTAGAGAAGACAAAGTAAAGTATTACAATGACATGTGCAAAGAGCTGGAGACAGAAAATCAAAAGGGAAGAACACATTTGGCATTTCTAAAACTGAAAGAATTGAAGAGAAAATTCAAGCCTCAAGCTGCAATAATAATGGCTTCTATGGGGAAATATTAAACGATACAGGAAGCATCAAAAGAAGATGGAAGGAATACACAGAGTCACTATACCAAAAAGAATTGGTCAACATTGAACCATTTCAGGAGGTGGCATATGATCAGGAACTGACAGTAGTGAAGGAAGAGGTCCAAGCTGCACTGAAAGCCTTGGCAAAAAACAAGAATTCAGGAATTGACACAATACAAATTGAGATGTTTGAACAAACAGAAGCAGCCTGGAAGTGCTCACTCATCTCTACGGAGAAATTTGGAAAACAGCTACCTGGCCAAGAGACTGGAAGAGATCCATGTTTATGCCTATTCCCAAGAAAGTTGATCCAAATGAATGCAGAAATTATTGAACAATATCACTAATATTACAGGCAAGAAAAATTTTGCTGAATATCATTCAAAAGCAGCTGCAGCAGTATATAAACAGGGAACTGCCAGAAACTTAAGTTGGATTCAGAAGAGGACATGGGGCTATGAATATCATTTCTGATGTCAGATGGATCCTGGCTGAAAGCAGAGGATACCAGAAAGATGTTTACCTGTGTTTTCTTGACTATGCAAAAGCATCCAACTATGTGTCTCATAACAAATTATGGATAATATTGCAAAGAATGGAAATTCCAAAACACTTAATTGTCCTCCTGAGGAACCTTTACACAGATCAAGAGGCAGTCGTTAGGACAGAATAAGAGGATACTGCGTGATTTAAAGTCAGGAAAGGTGTGCATCAGGGTTGTATCCTTTCACCATACCTATTCAATCTGTATGCTGAGCAAATGATCTGAGAAGATTATTTGGACTGTATTAAGAAGAACAGGGCATCAAGATTGGAGGAAGACTCATTGAGAAACAACCCACATTATACTAATGACACGACCTTGCTTGCAAAAGGACTTGAAGCACTTATTGATGAAGGTCTAAGACCACAGCCTTCAGTACGGATTACACCTCAACATCAAGAAAACAGAAGTTCTCACAACTGGACCAATAACCAAAATTATGATAAACAGAGAAAAGATTGACGTTGTCAAGGATTTCATTTTACTCGGATCCACAATCAACACCCACGGAAGCAGAGGTCAAGAAATCAAAAGATGCATCACATTGGGCAAATTTGCTGCAAAAGACCTCTTTAAAGTGTTGAAAAGCAAAGATGTCACCTTGAAGGCTAAGGTACGCCTGACCCAAGCCATGGTGTTTTCAGTCACCTCATATGCATGCGAAAGCTGGACGATGATTAAGGAAGACTGAAGAACTGACGCCTTTAAATTGTGGTTTTGGTGAAGAATATTGAATGTATACCATGGACTACTAAAAGAAGGAACAAATCAGTCTTGGAATAAATACAATCAAAATGCTCCTTAAAAGCAAGGATGGTGAGACTACATCTCATATACTTTGGACTTGTTATGGGAAGGAATCTGTCCCTGGGGAAGGACATCATGCTTGGTAAAGTAGAGGGTCAGTGACAAAGAGGCAGATCTTCAACAAGAGGGATTGACACAGTGGCAGCAACAATGTGCTCAAGCATAACAATTGTGAGGATGGCCCAGAATCAGACAGTGTTTGCTCTGTTGTACTGTGAGTCAGAATTGAATAGATGGCACCTAACGACAACAACAATATAAACCAAAAAAAAGCCAGTGCTGTCGAGCCATAGCACTTAACCACTATGCCACCAGGGTTTCCTAACAACAATATATCAATTGTCAATTATTGGTTCCTATATTTTGCCCACTTTCTGTCATTTCTTGTCTTTTCTCATTGACTTTTTGAAAGAGTCCTTTATACTTGGCTATAATATTTTTCATAATTTTCCATTTGTTTTCTTATCTGTTTATCATGTCTGATATAGAATTTATTTTATTTTTAAGCAGGTCAATGCTGTTTATCTTTCCCTTAGGGTTACTAGCTTTTGTGTTTTTATGTTGTTTGAATGGAGGGATATGGTTGAGTAGCTAATGGTGAAAATAGGAAGTCTGACTTTAGAACCCAGTTCCTTCTTAATGTTGTCCCTCTCCCCTTTCTTTCCTATCAGGTGTCTAATTTGGATCTCTTCCTAATATGTGACAAGATATTTTGGCTTTACTGGCAAGGCTGGGACTCTATGTAGCACCATAATCTCTCTTTTATATGAAACAGTTCTTTGATTCACCCCATACTTTGCATCATTTTATGCTCTGTATCGGGTGGAGGATCTTACAAGTTGTGCAGAGTTTATTGCTCATAACCTGAAAGTTCTTCCTTTGTTTGGTCTAGCAGTGACTACTAAGTGATGGAAAAACAAGTGCTCAAAGTTGTGGGCAGTTTCTCTAAGGTTTCTTCCATTTTAACAATGGAAACAAGAGCTGTGAGTTTTTAAAACATTGGTATTTTATTGGAAACCTAAAGAAGCAAGTGGAAATTAACATCTGACTTTGATGTAGATGGAGTAGGGATGTTATAAGACATGGTTACAGGAACCTAGGAAGTCCTCCTGCACATCATTTCACCTTTGTGATCTAAGATGCCTTGTAAACTTTCAAGGATCTGCCTTAAAATTTTGATCCTAATTGAAAGCCAAATGCCCTACTTTTTCCCTAGTCTACTTGAAGCCCTTTGTCAATAATACTGTCAACTTCTTCCTTCTAGTTCTGTCTTCTAGGCTTTCTTCTCATGTTTATCTACATTCTCTCCTAGTTGATTTCATTTAGTTCCATCAATAGGATGATGATATTCATTTTTCCATTTCCCATGCTTAGGTTCTCCCCTGAGCTTCAGACTCACACATCCAGTTGCCTCAGTGACATCTCCCCTTAAATTTTGAATTAGTGTTTTGACCCAGCCAAAACAATAGTAACCTGCTCCGCAGGAATCTCCTCCATATGAGTAAATAGTAATAGCATCTATTTAATTTCTCAGAGGAAATTCTGAGTCATTTTTGTCCTCTCTCTGATACAGCCATATAAAATCTACTAGTAAGTTTTATCTATCCTACTTCTGAAACATATTTCAAATCTTATCTCTTATCACCATCTCCACTGTTAAAACCAAAGTTTAAGCCACCATCATCTCTAGTGTGGATTAATGCAACCTCCAAACTCAATTCCCAGTTTCCATACTGACCCTTTATAACTCCATCTCCATAGAGCAAAGTGTTATGAATTAAATTATGCCCCCGTGCAAAAGTTACTTTGAAGGCCTAGCCCCTGTACCTGTAAATATGACCCTATTTGGAAACAGGTGTTTTCTTTGTTGTGTTAATAAGGTGGTACCAGAGTAGGGTATGTTCTAAACCTAATCCCTTCTAAGTGGTTTCTCACAGGAGGAACAGACAATGTGAGGAACCACCTACAAGCCAAAGAATGCCAAAGAGCTCCTTGAGCTACTAACAAGTAAAGCACTCTCCCCTAGAGCCTATGCCCTGATTTGGACTTCTAGCCTCCAAAACTGAGACAAAATAAACTCCTGTTCTTGAAAGCCACCCACTTGTGGTATTTACTGTTACTGCAACACTAGGAAATAAGGCAGAGTAATCTTTAAAACATATCAGCCAGAGCATATCGATCCTTTGCTTAAAACAAACAAACAAAAAAAAACCCATTGCTTCCAAGTCAATTCCAACTTATAAAGACCCTAAAGGACAGAGTAGAACTACCCCATAGGATTTCCAAGGTGTGGCTGATGGATTTGAACTGCTGATCTTTTGGTTAACAACTGTAGCTCTTAACACTGAGCCACCAGGGCTCCATCGTTTGCCTACAACCCTTAAAATGCTGCCAGCAAATTTAAAATACAATTCTAATAGAAAAATATTAGAACAGAATGAGAACCAGCAAGAACCAAGTGATCTGGATGCTATCTATCTAGTACCTCTCTGATCTCATTATCCTCCTGCCCATTATCCTTTGTTTACATTGCTTCTGTTCCACCGGTTTTCTAGTTGTCCACTGAATATGCTGGAGTCCCTGGGAGACAAAAACGGTTAAGTACTTGACTGTTAACCAAAAGTTTGAACCCACCCAGAGACACCTGGAAAGAAAGACCTGGCAGTGGGCTTCTGAAAGGTCACAGCCTTGAAAACCTTATGAGTGCAGATTCTACTCAGCACACATGGGTCCACCATGAGTTGAATTCAACTAATTTGGTTTACCGAATATGCTTAGTTCATTACATGGTGCAGTGGTTAAGAGCTCAGCTGCTAACCAAATGCTGGCAGTTCGAACCCACTAACTGCTACTTGGAAACCCTAGAGGGGGATCTCTACTCCGTCCCATAGGGTCGCTATGAGCTGGAATCGACTTGAGGGCATTTTTTTTTTTTTTAAATACATTCACTGTTTTGAGTGGGGAGGAAAATACCCAAACAAAAGGAAAACTTTGCCAGACAACCTTGTTCTCTTTCATACAAGGGTATGTTATCTTCTCTATGAAAACTATTTTTATCTAGCATTCAGGTATTTATCATTTTGTCTATATTTGTTATTCATATGGGAATGGAAACTCTTTGAGGGCAAGATCTATTTGTCTTTTCTTCCACTCCACATACATTGCCTGGGCCTGGGCCTTAGTTAATGCTAAATCTCTCTTTATTGCTCAAATGACTGAAAATGTAAGTAACTACTTTTAGATGTGGAAGTTGATGTTTTGAAGTGACAATTTATTATTTTATAATTTGATAAAATAATAACTGTAAACATCCAACATATTTCTCATTTGACTGAATTGATAAGCCGTTGAGGCATATGATTATCTGAAGATAATCATTGTGGTCAAGACCAGACAGTGAGAACAAAGTATGGATACAGACAATAAATTCAGCAAATTCTACCAAAACAGTTGGATTTATTCTCTCTCTCTAGAGGCCAGTGAAAACTCCTTATTTTGCTGACAAAATTGGAGAGGTCTAATGTGATACAGAATCAACCTTAGGACTGGAAATTAATTCATGCAAGTTTAGGTTCTTGCTGCATACTGTTATATTGGGTGTCCTCTAAAATTCACCTTCTCTTTCAAGCTAGACACCTCAGTCCTAAACTAAAATGGATTGGGATGTCTCCAATCTGTGAGGCATCCTTGAATAGATATGACCTTTAAGATTTCCCTGAAATGTGAACTATTTGAGCTCAGAGCCAAAGTTTTGCTCTAAAGTAAGCCCTTTAGCTTTTCACAATAAAAGTTGAATTGCTCCTCATGATACTCCCACTGTGCAACTGTCCAAGTAACTTATGAATAAGATCATGTCCATCAGTTCCACCAAGGACAATGTGAAGCAGAAGTTTAAAGCTTGTGTCTTTTAAAAAAGTGAGTTTCCTTCAGCAGAGGACAGTGGTACCAAAAACCAAACCAAACCCATTGCCGTTAAGTCAATTTCTACTCATAGTGGCCCTAAAGGACAGTAGAACCGTCCCAAAGGGCTTCCAAGGAGTGGCTGGTGAATTCTAACTGCTGACCTTTATCTTTAGCAGCTGTAGAGCTTAACCACTGTGCCATCAAGGCTCTAGACAGTGATAGTAGTTTAATATCACCTTAGTGAAAAACATATCTAAAAGGCTGTTCATATATCTAATAGCAGAGCAGTAAAGTCAAAATAGGTTTATCTTAACCTCATTTGGTAGTTATTACAAACTTTCTCTGTACAATAAAAAAGCTGCTACAAACAGTTTTTTTTTTTTTTTTTCCTTTACTCTTTCTCAAAGTCTTTAGTTAGGAATAAAATGTTATAGTACTTTCGTGCTATCAAGCTGTATATTAATATCACAGATGTTTTTATTTATATCTTAAAATAAATTCAGATGGATAATGTAATCTTCCAGAGCATTAATCTAATTAAAACATTGTGCAGAGAAATATTAATCTTGAAAGATATTTGTTTTTAGAAGCTCATTTTAGAGAAAAGTATTTAAACTACGATCATTACTATATTATCCAATCTGTGTCATTATTCACGGTATAGCCTAAAGCGTGTCTGAACCTCTGGAGGAAATTCAGAGTCAGATGGAGTAGGTGGAGAAAACGTTCTATGTACGAAAATTCACAAAAAGAAGTACTGAATTTAGAGCATAACCAAAAGAGAGACTAGTAATATACACAATTAGCAACTGTTGTTATTGCTGTTAGGTGCCCGGTTGTCAGTTCCGACTCATACCGACCCTACGCACAACAGAAGGAAACAGTGCCCAGTCCTGTGCCATCCTCACAATAGTTATGTTTGAACCCATTTTTGCAGCCACTGTATCAGTCCCTCTCATTGAGGGTCTTCCTCATTTTTCACTGACCCTCTACTTTACCAAGCATGATGTCCTCCTCTAGGGACTGATCTCTCCTTACAACATGTCCAAAGTATCCCTGCTTTAAGGAGCATTCTGATTGTACTCCTTCCAAGACAGATTTATTCTAAATACTGGGTGTAAATTCATACCAATATAGGTATGTTAAAGAGGTCAAAATAAATATGAAATAGAAATAGGCCATTTATTAGTATCATTATTGTTCAATGAAAGATCAGTAACGATGATGATAATAATAATGACAATGTTATCCACATAAAAAGAACTTTCAAAGGAAATCTCCACATATGCTTTTGTTCCTCATACCACGGTGATGAGATAGATAGGGCTACTGCTGCACTTATTCTCATAATTTTCAGAAGGAGATGGTGCTTTATCATCCAGAGACGGTAGAAAACACTGAGGCTCAGAACCCAGATCTCATTTTTTTTTTTTTTTTTTTGCTGAGAACTCTTTGGGCCTCATGTCATTGTGATGGTGGTTCCGTGAAAGTAAAATAGTAAATCATTGCTGCTGTTGTTGTTAAAAAAAAAAGTTGTTAAAAAAAAAAAAAAAGGTGCCATCAAATCAATTCTAACTCACAGCGACCCGATGTTCAACAGAACGAAACACTGCCAGGTCCTGCAAAATCAAAGAAAAAAAGTAAATACAGAGTTGAAAATCTGCACGCAGGAATGTAAACTGAGTGAAATTATGAAAACAAATTATGGTGATTGACAAAATGTGGTAGAGTAATTCAAAACCAAAAAAGGTTGGTTTCCTGTTGGTGCATGTTCACTGGGGGTAATTATCCAGGCCAAGTGATCCCCATGTCATGGGTCAGTGCTTCTATGACTGTTCTGGCAGGGGAAGAGTAGAGAAATGAGTCCTGGTATTTTTTTTCTTACACTCAGAAGTAATGAATACATTTTCTTGTCCTATTTCATTGGCCAAATCAAATCATATGGCCATGCCTAGCTTCAAAGAAGAGGGGCACAATGATCTTATCATGAGCCTTAAGGAAAGGAGAACTAGATGGCAGTAAACAGTATTGACTACTTTTATAAGAGTAAACCAACAATAAAAAAAAAGTCTGGGCACATAAAAAGATGTAAAAGCAGAAATTTTAACAAAACAAAACTGTAAGCATTAGCATGATGAATAGGACATATCTATGTGGGTGAAGTGCTTCAAAGACAGGGTAATCTAGAACTCCCTCAGACTAAAGATGGGCTAATAAATACATGGGAGCCATTGATTTAAAGTAGCCACCGTAACGGAATGAAATACGAATGAAAGTGCAATACAGGTATCCCCCCCTTTTTGGAAGTTCGCTTCATGCCACTTAGCTTTTACAAAAGAAAGCCAAGAGGATTTTCACTTTATGAAAGAAGCAGAAAATAGCGTTCGGCGTTTGTTTTGCACCGAGAAGCTGAAGAGGCAGCGCGCGCCCTGAGCAGAAAGAGTGGCATCCCAAGCTCTTTCCCCAGAACTACACTCAGCATCCAGCACTTACTGTATGTCAGTGATATTTTAAGCTTTATGAGTTAATTGGTATGATTTGTAGGTTATTTTTGGGGTCTTGGAATGCTCATTTTTGCCATGTAAATTAATGGCAATTGCTTCTTCACTCTACAGCATTTAGGCTTACTGAAGGTTTCATAGGAATGCTCTACTTTCAGAGAGCAGGAAAAACCTCTCCATCTTACCTGTTTATTACCACTCAAGGATAACTAGCTATTTTAAGATTAAAAAAAAAAAAAAATTTTAGTGGAAAAGCATAAATAACAAGAAGAGTCAAAATAAGTAAATCTGGAGATGGGTACTAAGGAGGGATATAAAGCAGACCCAGGTCTGCATATTTGTTCATGACATTCAACGGAGTTCCCTTTCACTGTGTTTTGAGTCTATATATTTATTTCCAATTATGTGTGTTTTCTCAAACAGTATTTTTTGGGAAAAATGTTTCTCACCCAGAGAATCATATGAAAGCTGGCATAGAAAAGCATTACTAGGTGCTACAATGATCTTTTTTCCTACTTTCAATAAATAGCAAATACCTAAAATTAATACAAATTTAAATAGCCTTTAATTATTTCAAAACTGTGTCAAGCAACATTTGAAATAAATGAGATAAGTATATATATACCAATAATAAAAAACAATCAAGAGGCCTATACTAATAATTACATATAATAAAATGGTATAATGTATTCAGTTTTACTTTTTGTATGACTTGTTTTTCTACAAGATAAATTTTTTTTGCACAAAACTGTAACTCTCATCTTTAATCATAAATTGCACTATTAAAGTTAAGAAGTTGAAAATTTGTATACATGAGCATAAAAACATATATTAGCTTCCAGTAGCAAAGTGTATGTAATCGTATTAGAAGTAAGATATTCACATAAATCAGCAGGAGAGATCATCTATCTCAAATGTAACTTGCCTTTGTTCCCTGAGTTGCCAATGGAGCACTCAGCTACTGTTGACACCATACATGAAAGGTAGGGTTTGTTGGATTAAGAAAGCTCAGTCTTTGCCATGCTGCTTTTATAATTTGAATTTATACTCCCATTAAAGAAGAATTGACAATGACAGTTGATGTATGTTCATTTAGGGGAAACTTTCCAATCACCAGGATCTCTTTATTACAGCAAATCATTATTAATGTGCTAACATTCTCATGGACTGCCCAAAGAACAAACAAATCTGTCTCAGAAGAAGTACGACCAGAATGATTCTTAGAAGCAAGGATTACGAGACTATGTCTTACATATTTTGTACATGTTGTCAGGAGAGATCAGTCCCTAGTGAGGAATGTCATGCTTGGTAAAGTACAGGGTCAACAAAAAAGAGGAAGACTCTCAATGAGATGGATTAACACAGTGACTGCAACAATGGGCTCAAGCATAACAACGATTGTGGGCATGGTGCCAGACCGGGCAGTGTGTTGTTCTGTTGTGCTTAGGGTCGCTATGAGTTGGAATCTACTCGATGGCATCTAACAACAACAACAACATTCTCATTTGGGTGAAAAAAGTGTAGTCACTGCCTAAATGTCTATGAACAATATCTCCTATTACCTTTCCAGAATTCTGGAAAAACCATTTCCTGTAGCCTACTCTCAGTTTTGATTTAACACGCTTTTGTGTGGGTGGTTCTGTTACCCAGTAAGGTTCACTACATCAATTTCCATAAATAAATGTTGTTGTTGTTGTTGTTGTTATTAGCTGCCATCGAGTGGGCTCTGACTCATGGTGACCCTGTGTACAACAAAATGAAACATTGCCCAGTACTGCACCATCTTTTTAATCAATTTTTATCCTTGATTCCATTGTTGCAGCTACTGTGTATTTTGAATGGCTTCCAATCTATGGGGCTAATCTTCTAGCACTATAAAAAACCAAACCCAGTGCTGTTGAGTTGATTCCAACTCACAGCGACTCTATTCTGTTTTGATCCATAGAGTTTTCACTGGCTAATTTCAGGAAGGAGACTATGTCTCACATACTTTGGACATGTTATCAGGAGGGATTAGCCCCAGGAGAAGGACATCAGGCTTGGTAAAGTAGAGGGTCAGAGAAAAAGAGGAGGACCCTCAATAAGATGTATTGACACGGTGGCTGCAACAATGGGCTCGGGCATAACAACAATTGTGAGGATGGCACAGGACCAGGCAGTGCTTTGTTCTGTTGGATGTAGGGTCGCTGTGAGTCAGAACTAACTCGACTGCAACTAACAACAACAACAGTGACAGTTTCTGGAAGTAGATTGCCAGGCCTTTCTTCCTAGTCTTAGCCTGGAAGCTCTGCTTCCAGTGTATGGGTGACCCTGCTGGTATTTGAAATACCAGTGGCATAGCTTCCAGCATCATAGCAACATTCAAACCACACAGTATGGCAGAATGACAGACAGGCAGTGACATAAATAAATAATCCATTAGTATTTGTTACAAATAGGCATTATTTTTAGAAATTCACATGCAGATGTCAATTTTTTTTTTTTTAATTGTGCTTTAGGTGAAAGTGGCATAGTGGTTAAGTGCTACAGCTGCTAACCCAAGGGTTGGCAGTTCGAATCTGCCAGGTGCTCCTTGGAAACTCTATGGGGCAGTTCTACTCTGTCCTATAGGGTCGCTATGAGTCAGAATTGACTCCACGGCACCGAGTTTGGTTTTTTGGTTTTAGGTGAAAGTTTACATAACAAATTAGTTTCCCAGTTGATAGTTTGTACATAAAGTGTTTCATGACCTTAGTTTCATTCCCCACAATGTGTCAGCACTCTCCCCATTTCTGCTCTGGTTTCTCCATTTTCTTTCATTCTGATTTTCTACCCCTTCCTGCCTTCTCATATTTGCTTTTGGGAAGATAATGCTCTTTTAATCTTATTCTAAGGAGGACGTTTTTCTTGGGTGTTTTTGTTTATCTTATGGGCTTGTCTATTGTTTGGCTGGGAGGTGGTCTCCAGGAATGGCTTCATTTCCAGGTCAAAAGGGTGTCTTAGGATCATAATCATGGGAGTTCATTCAGTCTCTGCCAGACCAGCAAGCCTGATCTTTCTTGTGAATTTAATTTTTTGTTCTACAATTTTCTCCCACTTTGTCCAAGATGGTCTGTCGTGATCCCAGTCAGAGCAGTTGAAAGTGGTAGCTAGGCACCATCTAGTACTTTTGGCCTTGGGATCCTGTGGGCTGTGGTTCATGTGGTCCCTTAGTCTTTTGGACTAATTGCTCCTTTGAGTCTTTGGTCTCCTTCACTATCCCTCACTCCTGATGGGAAGAGACCAATAGTTGTATCTTAGGTGGCCACTTGTAAGCTTTTAAGACCCCAGATATTTTCTTTACTGATAAAACACTTCAGCTAATACAAATACATATCCCGTGACAACATTCTACAAGTGTTTTAATATAAAACTTGTCCAGGAAGTACACAGGACCTAAGGCTAAGAATTGACTTCTACTTCACTGACCAAAATTGAAAGAGCAAAATAGAAAAAGTATATTAAGACACAAAACACCACCACTGACAAAAAGAAAGCATGATGTAATGCAGAATGCTTCTTCTTTTCTAAATTGTTTTGAAATACAGCTTTTGGAATTTGAATCCAAATATTGAATATATTGAAAATATAAAGTACATATGTGAGTTGGAAGCCCGTGTAGTTGTATTTATTGAGTTCTAAAAGTACTAAACAATATACTTAATGTCTTTCAGGAAATAATTACAAGTAATTTCAGGGAAATAATTGTAATTCACCCTTTTCTCTCCCCCCTCCAAGTCCAAATCCTAAAATCGTATTTTTTGTCTAATTTAACTTTTCCATATTTTTATTATATTTGCTATCATTGTATACAGTTGACATAGAAGGCAGCTGAATCAACCTGTATATTTTATCTGTCTGTGGTCAATAAATAACTTTTCAAGGAGACTGGATTTACAAGAGAGGAACTAGAGTATAATTTCCCAACTCCAATTTTTGTTTAAAAGCCAAACAAAAAAAATTTTTTTAAATTATAGCAGTAAGATCACTCCTAATTTTACATCCAAATCTTCCCAGAGCACAACACTGCTTTGACACTGGGCCACTTTACTAACAGAAAAAAACATATATATATATGACCGTTGATCTTAAAATGAGCATTCTCTGTGAACTTTTGTTTGGGCTGTAAACTAAGAATGATTTTTACATTTGTCATCTTCCCTCTTTTTTGTATAACAGCTTTATTGAGATATAATTCACATACAATATAGGCCACTCATTTAGAGTATACAATTCAATGGTTTTTAGTTTATCCAAAGACTTGTGTAATCATCACCGCAATGAATTTTAGCATATTTTTATCACCTCAAAAAGAAAACCTGTACCCTTAGCAGTCACTCCTTATATTTCCTCAGTCCCCCAAGCCCTATGCAAGCATTCATGTACTTTCTGTCTCTATAGATTTGCTTATTCTAGACCTTTATATAAATGAAATTATACAATATGTAGTCTTTACTGAGAGGCTTCTCTCAATTAGCGCAGTTTTTTTCAAGGTTTATCCATGTTGTAGAATGCTTCAGTACTTTGTTCCTTTGTATTGCCGAATAATATTTCATTGCGTGGGTATATCAATTCATCAGTTAATGGACATTTTTTGGTCTGTTTTAAATAATATTTCTGTGAAGCATTATTGTATAATTTCTGTGTGGACACATGTTTTTCTCTTGGTTGCATATACCTAGGAGTTGAATTGTTGCTCCGTATGGCAGCTGTATGTTTAACTTTTTGAGTAACTGCCAAACTGCTTTCCAAAGTGGTTGCACCATTTTACTTCACCCCCTGCAATGGGCAAGGGTGCCAATTTCTCCACATCCTTGCCAACACTTATTTTCCCTTTTTTGTTTGTTTGTTTATATCCATCCAATAAGGTGGTATCTTATTGTGATTCTGACTTGGATTTCCACGATGACTCCAAATAATGATATTGAGCATCTCTTTATGTGTTTATTGGCCATTTACGTATCTTCTTTAGAGAAATTTTTGTACAAATGGGTAGTCCATTTTTCAGTTATTTGTCTCTTTACTGCTGTATTGTAAGTGTTCTTTGTATATTCTGAATATTAGACTCTTACCAGATATGTGATTGTGAATATAATTTTCCAATTCTGGGGGTTATCTTCTCACTTTAGTGACTATCAGGACAGTTTTATAATCATTACTTTATGCAGTTGTCTTTTAAATCATATAAGAGAAGAAAATATTTGCAAGCAAAAATACATTTGTACTGTCTTTTATATTTACCTATGTAGTTACTTTTACTGGTGCTATTTATTTCTTCATGTGGATTTGATTACCTTCTAGAGTCTTTTCATTTCAACCTAAAGGAATCCTTTTAGTCTTTCGGTAGGGCAGGTCTTCTAGTGATGAATACACATCTATTTTGTTTATCTGGGAATGTCTTAGTTTGTCTTTTTATATGTGTATTTATTTTGTTGTTGTTGAGAATATATACAGTGAAACATACAACAATTCAACAGTTTCTACATGTACAAGTTAGTGGTATTGATTACATTCTTTGAGTAGTACAGTGATTCTCACCCTCCTTTTCTGAGTTGTTCCTCCCTCATTAACATAAACTCGCTGCCCCCTAATTTTTTTCCAGTTGCCGTTGTCAATGTGATACCATATGGATAGTTCTTAAAAGAGCATAATGCCCCAAGTAATAAATAAATTTATAAAATAAACAATATCCCCCATGAGAATGTGCTCCCTTAAGTAATCAACTACATGAGATTAAACAGTCAACATTCACCCAAAAGCAAAGGTGAGAAGGCAAGAAGGGGAAGGGAAGCTAGATCAATGGAAACAGAACGAACAGAATGGAAATAATGAGAATGCCGGCACATTGTAAAAACTGTAACCAATGTCACTGAATAATTTGTATAAAAATTGTTAAAAGGAACTTAATTCACTTTATAAACTTTCACCTAAAACACAGTAACGTATTACTAAAAAAAAAAAAAAAAAAAGAACATAATGCTCAAGGCAGACATTCTTTACCAGTTAAGCTAAACGATTATTTGGTTTTAAGAAAACTTTGGGGGGTATTTTTGGTTTAAGGTTTAAAGATTATCTCAGGGCAATAGTTTCAGGGGCTTATCCACCCTCCATGACTCCAGAAAGTTTGGAGTCCATGAGAACTTGAAATTCTATTCTGCATTTTCTGTCTTTTGATCAGGATTCTTCTATGGAATCTTTGATCAAAATGGTCAGTAATGGTAGCCGGGCACCTTCCAGTTCTTCTGTTCTCATGGCCAAAAAAAAAACCAAACCCATTGCTGTCAAGTCGAGTCCAACTCACAGCGACCCTATACAACAGAGTAGGACTGCCCCATAGAGTTTCCAAGGAGCACCTGATAGATTTGAACTGCAGATCTTTTGGTTAGCACCCATAGCACTTAACCACTACGCCATCAGGGTTTCCAAAGGCAAAGGAGACAATTGTTCATGGAGGCAGTTAGCCACACATTCCATATCCTCCTCCTATCCCTGGTTCTTTTTCTGTCTCTATTGCTCCAGGTGAATAGAGACCAATTGTTGTGCCTTGGAGATGACTGCTTGCAAGCTTTTAAGACCATAGGCACTACACAACAAACTAGGAGATAGAAGTACTAAACATGTTACTAGGCCAATTAACTGGGATGTCCCATGAAACAATGACCCTAAGCCTCCATATCAAGGAATCAAATTCCATGAGATATTTTGTTATACATAAGCAGCCTCAGCAGCTAGTCTTTTTGTTGTTGTTATTGTTGTAAATATACCTATCACACAACTTTTGCCAATTCAACTTTTTTACAAGTGCATAACTTATTGACAATAATTACAATAATAGGCTGTGCAACCCTACCCTTAATTAATGCAATTTTTTCATCACCATTAACGTCCCTTTCCCCCTCTTTCCTGCCCCTGGTAACCACTAATAAACTTTGGTCTCTATACATTTGTCATCTCTTGTCTTTTTATATAAGTGAAGTCATAAAATATTTGGCCTTTTGTGATTGAACTATTTCACTTTATATAATGTCTTCAAGGCCCATCCATATTTTAGCATGGGTCAAGATTTTGCTTCTCCTACCAGCTGAGTAGTATTCCACTGCATGTATGTACCACATTTTGTTTATCCATTCACCTGTTGATGGACATTTAAGTTGTTTCCACCTTCTGACTATTGTGAATAATGCTGCAATGAGCATTGATATGCAAGTCTTTTCAGTCTCTGCTTTCAAGTCTTTTGGGTATATATCTAAGAGTGGAATTGCTGGGTCATAGGAGTCAGAATCGACTTGATGGCAATGGGTTTGTTTGTTTTGGTATGGTAGTTCTATTTTCAGTTTTGGTTTTCCACAGCATCTGTACCATTTTGCATTCCCATCGGCAATGGATAAATGGTTCCAATTTCCCCACGTCCTTGCCAACATTTGTTATTTTCTGCTTTTTTGTTGTTGTTGTTATTAATTTTTTTTTTTTAATCTTAGCCATCCTAGTGGGAGTGAAATGATATCTCTTCGTGGTTTTGATTTGCATCTCTCTAATGGCTAATGGTGATAAGCACCTTTTCATATGCTTGGTGGTCATTTGAATGTCCTCTTTGATGACATGTCTGTTCAAGTCCTTTGCCCATTTTATGATTGGGTTGTCGTTTTGTTGTTAAGTTGTCAAAGTTTTATATATATTTTGGTTATTAGAATCTTATCAGACATATAGTTTCCAAAGATATTCTCCAAGTCAGTAGCTCGTCTTTTCACTTTTTTGGTAGTCTTTTGATGAAAAGTGGTGCCTTGATGCCTCCAATTATTATTGCAGTGCTATCTATTTCTCCCTTCAGTTCATTTGCCTTATACATTCAGGTGACTTCATGTGGGGTACATATATATTTATGACTGTTAAGTCTTCTTGATTAATTGACCCTTTTATAATATGATGTCCATCTTTATCTCTTCTGATTTTGTCTTAAAGTCTAATTTGTTTGACATGATTTTTAAATTCTTAAAAAGATTATTAAAAAAAGAAAAAATATATAAAAGAAAGAAAAAAAAAACCCATGAAGATCACAAATAAGAGACTATATATAAAAAAAAATATATATGTGGCCTGCAAAATCTAAAATATTTACTGTATGGTCCTTCACAGAAAAAGTTTGATGACCCTTGCTCTAATTTATCATTTAGTGGCACACAAT